>NW_013666464.1:405966-407325 GCF_000517525.1 Limulus polyphemus
TGTTATTGTATTATGTTTGACACTGTTTTCTAGTAGTAGTAGTTGTTATTGTATTATGTTTGACACTGTTTTCTAGTAGTAGTTGTGGTTTTTGTATTATGTTTGACAGTGTTTTCTAGTAGTAGTTGCTGTTACTATATTATGTTGACGCTGTTTTCTAGTGGTAGTTGCTGTTGTTGTATTATGTTTGACACTTTTCTAGCAGTAGTTGTTGTTATTGTTTTATGTTAGACACTTTTCTAGTAGTAGTTGTTGTTATTGTATTATGTTTGACACTGTTTTCTAGTAGTAGTTGCTGTTACTGTATTATGTTTGACGCTGTTTTTTAGTACTAGTTGTTGTCATTGTATTATGTTTGACACTGTTTTCTAGTAGTAGTTGTTATTGTATTATGTTTGACACTGTTTTCTAGTAGTAGTTGTTGTTATTGTATTATGTTTGACACTTTTCTAGTGGTAGTTGCTGTTGTTGTATTATGTTTGACACCGTTTTCTAGGAGTAGTTGTTATTTTTGTATTATGTTTTACACTGTTTCGTAATAGTAGTTGTTGTTATTGTATTATGTTTGACACTTTTCTAGTGGTAGTTGCTGTTCTTGTATTATGTTTGATACTGTTTTTCAAAAGTAGTTGTTGTTTTTGTATTATGTTGGCAGTGTTTTCTAGTAGTAGTTGCTGTTACTATATTATGTTGACGCTGTTTTCTAGTGGTAGTTGCTGTTGTTGTATTATGTTTGACACTTTTCTAGCAGTAGCTGTTGTAATTGTATTATGTTTGACACTTTTTATTAGTAGTTGTTGTTATTGTATTATGTTTGACACTGTTTTCTTGTAGTAGTTGCTGTTACTGTATTATGTTTGACGCTTTTTTCTAGTACTAGTTGTTGTTATTGTATTATGTTTGACACTGTTTTCCAGTAGTAGTTGTTATTGTATTTTGTTTGACACTGTTTTCTATTGATAGTTGCTGTTGTTGTTGTATTATGTTTGACAGTGTTGTCTAGTTGTAGTTGTTGTTATTGTATTATATTTGACACTGTTTTCTAATGGTATTGCTGTTGTTGTATTGTGTTTGACACTGTTTTTCAGTAATAGTTGTTGTTATTGTATTATGTTTGACACTGTTTTATAGTAGTAGTTGGTGTTACTGTATTATGTTTGACGCTGTATTCTATTGGTAGTTGCTGTTGTTGTGTTATGTTTGACACTGTTTTCTAGTAGTACTTGCTGTTACTTTATTATGTTTGACGCTGTTTTCTAGTGGTAGTTGCTGTTGTTGTATTATATTTGACACTGTTTTCTAGGAGCAGTTGTTATTTTTATATTATGTTTTACACTGTTTCCTAATAGTAGTTGTTGT
>NW_013666464.1:408283-409667 GCF_000517525.1 Limulus polyphemus
CTGTTTTCTAGTACTAGTTGTTGTTATTGTATTATGTTTGACAATGTTTTCTAGTAGTAGTTGTTGTTATTGTATTATGTTTGACGCTGTTTTCTAGTACTAGTTGTTGTTATTGTATTATGTTTGACACTGTTTTCCAGTAGTAGTTGTTATTGTTTTTTGTTTGACACTGTTTTATAGTAGTAGTTGGTGTTACTGTATTATGTTTGACGCTGTATTCTATTGGTAGTTGCTGTTGTTGTGTTATGTTTGACACTGTTTTCTAGTAGTAGTTGCTGTTACTTTATTATGTTTGACGCTGTTTCCTAGTGGTAGTTCCTCTTGTTGTATTATATTTGACACTGTTTTCTAGGAGCAGTTGTTATTTTTATATTATGTTTTACACTGTTTCCTAATAGTAGTTGTTGTTATTGTATTATGTTTGACACTGTTTTCTAGTAGTAGTTGTGGTTTTTGTATTATGTTTGACAGTGTTTTCTAGTAATATATGCTGTTACTTTATTATGTTTGACGCTGTTTTCTAGTGATAGTTGCTGTTGTTGTTGTATTATGTTTGACCCTGTTTTCTGGTAGTAGTTTTTGTTATTGTATTATGTTTGACACTGTTTTCTAAAGGTATTGCTGTTGTTGTATTGTGTTTGACACTGTTTTTCAGTAGTAGTTGTTGTTATTGTATTGTGTTTGACACTGTTTTCTAGTTGTAGTTGTTATTGTATTATGTTGAACACAGTTTTATAGTAGTAGTTGCTGTTAATTTTTTATGTTTGACACTGGTTTCTAGTACTAGTTGTTGTTATTGTATTATGTTTGACACTGTTTTCTAGAAGTAAGTCAAACATAATACAACAACAGCATCTACCACTAGAAAACAGTACTACTGAAAAACAGTGTCAAACACAATACAACAACAGAAATACCATTAGAAAACAGTGTCCGTCAAACATAATACAGTAACAGCAACTACTACTATAAAAGTGTCAAACATAATACAGTTACAGCAATTCTACTATAAAACAGTGTCAATCATAATACAATAACAACAACGTCAAACATAATACAACAACAGCATCTACCACTAGAAAACAGTACTGTTTTCTAGTAGTAGTTGCTGTTATTGTATTATGTTTAACACTGTTTTTCAGTAGTAGTTGTTGTTATTGTATTATGTTTGACGCTGTTTTCTAGTGGTAGTTGCTGTTGTTGTATTCTGTTTGACACTGTTTTTCAGTAGTAGTTGTTGTTATTGTATTATGTTTGACGCTGTTTTCTAGTGGTAGTTGTTGTTGTTGTATTCTGTTTGACACGGTTTTTCACTAGTAGTTGTTGTTATTGTATTATGTTTGACGCTGTTTTCTAGTGGTAGTTGCTGTTGTGTTATTATGTG
>NW_013666465.1:0-4494 GCF_000517525.1 Limulus polyphemus
TAAATATTAAACAATCCATATGGGCATAAAATAAGAGACCTAATTCTCGATATCATAAATCCATAAATATTAAACAATTTATATGTGCATAAAATAAGAGATCTAATTCTCGATATCATAAATCCATAAATATTAAACAATCCATATGGGCATAAAATAAGAGACCTAATTCTCGATATCATAAATCCATAAATATTAAACAATCCATATGTGCATAATTTTGATTAATATTTTTGTTTCGTTTGACTTTAATTGAATATTTTAATATTTATTATATTTATATAGTTCGTTAGTGATTTTAATTAACTTATGGTCATCTCTATGTCATTTCAAACACCTCCACCTCTCGACTTTCTCTCCCAAATATAACTAGTTAACGAAAAGTAAGCGATCATTCCGACTTAGCTAATGGGTTAATTCAAGAGTTCCCCCTTCTAAGGCACCTTTTTTTTTGTACTGCGGTTCAAAGAACTAGGCTACCAAACGTGCTTGAAATAATAATTAAGCCATTTCAAGTTTTTATGTAACTGTACATTAATCACAAGAAAAACCAAACCGTAGCATGTAGTCATAATACCCTTTAAAAGATCTAAGCCCTCAAGAGGTGCTACAAAAAATTCTTTTTCACACTTATCATGCAAGTTACATAAGTGCATAACCATCACTAATTTTGAAATAGATTAACTAGAGGGAAGGCAACAGCAGCTAATCGATTAGTAGGATTTGAGTGTTACTCTTATAACGCAACCACGGCCGTTCAGGTGCACAATTAGGTCACATTGACCATTAGGTAACGTCCGGCCCAGAAGAAAAAAAGGAAAAATTTCGCAGTTTTTCTGGGGTCATATTTGATAATGTGAAAGCTTTGAGGTCAATTCGAGGTAAAGATTCAAGAGAGCAAGTTCAATAACTGTGTTACAAGTTAGACAATCTTAATTTACTCATAAAGTGTTACCCTACCCCGATATTCGATATTCCAAAATGCACCTACTATTTAATTATTAGCCCCCCAGTGCCACAACGGTATGTCTGCGGCCTTACAACGCTAGAAACCGGGTTTCGATACTCGTGGTGGGCAGGGCACAGATAGCCCATTATGTAGCTTTATGGTTACTTCAAACAAACATAAGCTTCATTTATTTCATTAGCCTCAAAGTAATTATTTAATCACTACATTTTTAGTAAAAACTACGCAGAAAAATGAAATGTTATCGTGAAGAAAAGTACGTGTGCATTCTGAAAGAAAGTTAATTAGCACGCTTGAGCCTTTTCACTGTATTCAAGGTCAGAAAGTAGAAAACATAGTGCGGACATTTCGACACAAATTTTCAACTCTTTCGACTGTACAAAGGATATAGGATACTTGGTAGTAATAAACGTTTATTTTTCGTTATGTTTTAAGGCCAAGTAGGTAATACATGTGTTAAAATACCAAAATAACATTTATTAATTAACATTTATTCATCACTCAAGACTTTTTAAACACTGACTCTATGACATTAGTAATAGTAGGCCTGTTTGTAGTCTAATTTAAGCATTAGGTCTAATACATAAACGTAACATAAGGTTTAGCTGAACCACTATTTGGTAAATTTTATTTTGCTTTTGGCTACAACTCAATGTCATGAAATATCTGAATTAAATTATTTTGCTGTAAAAGTTATAAAAAAACAAGACTTTCTAACAAATCAACATGAATATCGAGCATTCAACATAAACACCATAATTGGCCTAAGAACAATTAGGTGATAGTTTTGTTGCTAAGCGACGATGTATATTGTTGAGCATTACCAAAAAATGAAGCGTGAAAGCATTCTCGACAGAGTGACAAAGGGAAGAAGCCTTATATAGTTAGTGATGATATCATGTTTAGGACCAACCATACACAAGGAGAATTGCGACTTTCACTTCTGTGCGAAAGTAATGTAATTGAGAAGAATAAATTCAAATCTTATAGATATCTTTTTTTTTAAAGTGTGCTGTATGATGATTCTCAAAATGCTTGGTGTTTAGTTCCCAAGCTGATGAAGCACGATTTGTTGTAGCAATTTAATACTGATGCATGTAGCATTTCAAGTAAGACCTTGAGTGATAATTGCCAACTACGAGAATTTTAGGAATTAATATACAGACAAGTAGCCAGGTGCCTATAATAAATGAGGTGCATATGAAATGAAGTAGTAATTATCTTACCACTGAAAATACAAATATGGGTTATTCAAAAACAAATTCCAGTTTTCTGGTGGATATTTCGTTAAATTACGCAATCTTACATCGACTGTAAACATATAAATTGTAAGCATATAACATATATACGTATTCAACTTGCATTCGTGTTTTCAGTTTTTATTGGGTACTTTTTCAGTTATTCAGACACATCTACTGGATATCTCAATAGGTGGGTGTCTATATGTAATAGTTTGCAAGGTATGAGAAGAAAAGAGTGGGTGAGAAACGTGATATAAGGCGGGTGGTGGTACTGGAAATGCCTTTTAGATGATTACACTGCTGGGAATTGATGAACTTACCATTTTTGTGACGTAACTATCTGTTGACCTTTTAAAGTTAACGATGGGGGAAATCCCCTTTTTTGTGGGTGTATAATCCGATTTTATTTTATCCAAGGTACGTTTATCACACAGACAGTACATTTTCTATTAAAGAACTAAACAAAATGACCAGATTAGAAGTGACCAGGTCAAATAAAATAACAAGCACAACGTAAATATGATGGCATCGAATTGAAAATCGATTATTGAATTTTTTTTAATGAATATGCACTAGAGAAAAGGAAAGAAATTCAAACACGTGCATATATAGCACACCCTGACTATTAAAACCTTCAGGATGTGAAAGTTTGCTTTATACGTTTGTTTGTTTGTTTTGAATTTCGCGCAAAGCTACACGAGGGTTATCTGTGCTAGCCGTCCCTAAGTTAGCAGTATAAGACTAGAGGGAAGGCAGCTAATCATCATCACCCACCGCCAACTCTTGGGCTACTCTCTTACCAACGAATAGTGGGATTGACCGTCACATTATAACGCCTCCACGGCTGAAAGGGCGAGCATGTTTGGTGTGACGGGGATTGCTTTATACGACTGACGACTTTACGTATTTATTGTTAAATCCCGGCTCGTCTGGTTTGTAAGTTGTGAACTTGTGATTTCTCTCCATTGATAAGCAGTCTTTCTCTATATGTAAACAATGCGTTCATCACTGGCCTTAGTTAATAATATAATATATATGTAAATGAGTGTTCTTTACGTCTAAACTGTCGTTATCTACTAGTTCTTCAAAAAAAGGAACTTATTGTTTAACTGATGTTGTACTTTAAACATCATGTTTACTGTTGAGATAACTAAGAAACTGAAAAATCACAAAAAACGTAAACAACATTAACGCACATGTGCGTGTTGGTATAATGGCTTAAACTACATAGAACAGCTTGTTAATCTCGGATTAGTCAGGGGAAAAGATATAGCTTACATCTCTTAGTTTTTTTCCTTACTTTGGCCGTGTAAGTTTTTGAAAACCGGATTGCGATTGCTTAGAAAACTCCACATTATTATTACGATAACGATATTTTTGATATTATTAAATTATCATTTAACTGTATAGTCCGTTCAAATGAATTTTTAATATAAACAGGCTCCACCCATGTAAGGAGTTTGACGCGGTAATAACTACAATCAAGTCGTATTTCCTGTAGTTCCTGTGAATATTCATAGTAACATGTTACGTTCTATGATTATAAGTTCCGATATATGACGTATGACCTTAATGGCCTATAAGAACATCCTACTCTGTATATAGCAGTCTGCAGAGGCAATGCAGAAGTAACATGCAAACATCTTGAAAGCCGAACAAATAAAAAACGCAGCATTGGGGGAGGGGGGATATCAAAAACGTAATAGCAGCCGTGGGGTATTATAGATATGGAAGAATTTCAAAATGGCCTGTTGACTAGTTAGATGTATATTTCTTGGTCATCATAAGATTATAACAGTAAAAACACAGAGCATTAAGTGTTAAGATTAACATTCTAGTGTTAAGAAACATCCTTAAAGTTTGAAATGAAAAAAAAATAAAAAACATTATGATATCTAGGAGGAGCTAAAGTGATGGAACCCAGTATCTAAGAAGTTTGAAATGAAATTAAAAAACATTATGATATCTAGGAGGAGCTAAAGTGATGGAACCCAGTATCTAAGAAGTTTGAAATGAAAATAAAAAATAAAAACATTATCATATCTAGGAGGAGCTAAAGTGATGGAATCCAGTATCTAAGAAGTTTGAAATGAAAATAAAAAATAAAACATTATGATATCTAGGAGGCGCTAAAGTGATGGTATCCAGTATCTAAGAAGTTTGAAATGACAATAAACAATAAAAAACATTATGATATCTAGAAGGAGCTAAAGTGATGGAACCCAGTATCTAAGAAGTTTGAAATGAAAATAAAAATAAAAAACATTATGATATCTAGGAGAAGCT
>NW_013666465.1:5494-41202 GCF_000517525.1 Limulus polyphemus
TAAATAAATTAGGATATCTAAGAGGAGTTAAAGTGATGGAACCCAGTATCTAAGAAGTTTGAAATGAAAATGAAAAATAAAAAACATTATGATATCTAGGAGGATATAAAGTGATGGAATCCAGTATCTAAGGAGTTTGAAATAAAAAAAAATAAAAAAATTAAGATATCTAAGAGGAGTTGCTCCTCCTAGATATCATAATGTTTTTTATTTTTTATTTTCATTTCAAACTTCTTAGATACTGGGTTCCATCACTTTTAAAGTGATGGAACCAGTATCTAAGAAGCTTAACTATTATTGTAACAGAAACAAATAATCGGAGAGGAGGACTTCGTTAATAATAATGAGATATATAGAACTTTCTTGTATATTGTACATTAACACACAAAATGAAACACTGAGGATGTCATGTTTAGATCTGTTACTGTAAAATTTCATCACAACTGAACTCATATATATTATATTAATTTACCATATAATTTGTCAAATGTCTATATATACTATTCGTATTCTGTGTATTCTTGGAAATTCGTAAACAAATCATATCAATAATTATCGTGAAATAAACACTTACCGAAACCATTATTTGAGAAAAGTCTGTATGTCTGTATAATTGCCAAACTCCTGGATCGATTATGAGCAAACTCGGCATGTACTCTTAGGACCAATCAGGAACGAAATACATGAGCTAGTTAATATATATTTCAAAAGTTAGGGCTTCTTATTTTAGAGATATACACGTTTTGTTTTTTTTTTTCGTCTCTATCATTGATTGTTCTTGTAGCGAAATGTAGAGGTGAAACTGGTGCAGTTTGAGCTATATTATTATTATACGTGATTGCCGTGCGTAAGTCACAGTACCAATAATAAGGCTGTACACGATACTTGAAACTACGGCGTGGTTCAAAAACAATAAGACTCTGATGCATAAACGGTAGCTGTAACAATTACACGATAAAATACATCTCTTGGAAATAACTTATTCTATTCTCATTTCTATGGCCTGGCATGACCAGGTGGTTTGGGCGCTTGACTCGCAATCCGAGGGTCGCGGGTTCGAATCCCCGTCTCACCAAACATGCTCGCCCTTTCAGCCGTGGTGGCGTTATAATGTGACGGTTAATCTCACTATTCGTTGGTAAAATAGTAGCCCAAAAGTTGGCGGTGGGTGATGATAACTAGCTGCATTCCCTCTAGTCTTTCACTGCTAAATTAGGGACGGCTAGCGCAGATAGTCTTCGTGTAGCTTTGCACTAAATTAACAACAAACAAACAAACTAATTTATATGTGTTGTGTTTGCAGTGTTGTGTCGTTAAAGACTGTTGCAGGATATACACTTAAAGTATTAGCATATGCGCAATTGGGGACGGAGGACCTGTTCCCCTGAACTTCTCAGGTACCCTTTATGTCTCCCTGAAAATTGAGGCTCGTGTCAAAATTTGTACTTTAACTTTCTAGCCGCTTAGTCAAACTATCGAGCTTTCTGTATGCTACTGATGTTGTTTTTTTTTCGTTCATTCTTTGTAACGATTTGTATAACATACACGTGTACATACTGTATGTAACACTTCATCGTATAACCCACCATATTCTTATGTCGGCAAATTTGTTTGTTTGTAGTTAAGCACAAAGCTAGTTTCTAGTGTTATAAGTTCACCGAGCCACTTGGGGGCGCGTCTGTAATAATCAAAAAATGTGTTTATTTTGTTGGAAATTGAACCCGTGTTTTATCTGCTGTGTGCACCCAACGTATTTTTTTGTTGTTGTTATTGTTATGAACTACGTTTTTGTTTGTTTTTTAGAAAGTTTTACACTATTTTTTTATCACTTGCAGCACCTATGTGACGCTCTTTTTAAAATAACATTTGTTTGTTTTGAATTTCGCTCAAAGCTACACGAGGGCTATCTGCGCTAGCCATCCCTAATTTAGCAATGTAAGACGAGAGAGAAGGCAGCTAGTCATCACCACCCACAGCCAACTCTTGGGCTACTCTTTTACCAACGAATAGTGGGATTGACCGTCACATTATAACGCCCACACGGCTGAAAGGGCGAGCATGCTTGTTGAGACGGGGATTCGAATCCGCGACCTTTTATAAGAACAAATGTGTAGGTGTTGTAATTGGAAGTCTTCAATCAGACTTAAAACAATCTCAGTATCAATGTCTTGTTATGCATTTAAGTTAATGGCAATACTTTACATTAACAACCTGGTTTTCAAACGGAGCGAAATAAGAACTAGATCTCAGACTGTAATTATATATAATTACTGGGTATTTACTAGTTCTGTAACTCTGGAACAACTTACAAAGAAAATGGTTCAGATATCGATCAACGTTGCAATGCGACCCTCGTTTTTGTTATGTGAAATGTAATAAAAGAAAAATAAAACGGATAGTAAATATTGTTATCTTTTCATTGAAAAATGCCATTTTTCCCCATTTTTTAAAAACTTTGAAGTGATTAATTAACTTAAAAATAATGTTGCTGTTTCATGTACTTAAAAAAAAACAATGGTCTGATTCTGCTGTCGAAATTTTAGTCTTTCTTTATGAGATTTGAACTTTTTTAATTTGTTCATTTTTTTTTCTCCTGCCTGTCAGAACTTTAGCAACATTAAAATTTCATTCTTAGTGTTTTCATAGTTTTGGTATTTTAAAGATATAATAATTGAACTTAAAATATAAATTTGCTATTGAGGGCATTAATTCGTAGAATGCCCTGTGAAAAAAGCCCACACGTATTTTCAGCACACAGGACTTCATAAAAATCTACGCCCCTCCCCATACATTTTACCCATGGTTCCATTTGAGCCATCCATATATTTTGACTTTAATTTATTCTATAACGTAGTGTAATATATTTTATCATTACTGGAAAAAAATTTAAAATTTAAGGTCATCGCATCTGTAAACTCATGAGGGATTAGAAAAATAATTGTAAAGAAGATTGTTGGAGGTTTTTAAATTATTAAAAACAAACTATTATGATACGAAATGTACTACGACCTGGTGGTTAGGGCGCTCGACTAGCAATTTGCGGATCGCGAGTTCGAATACCCTTTACCCAAAATGCTCGCCCTTTCAACCGTGGGGTTGTTATGATATAACGGGCATTCCCACTAGCTCATTTATACCCATGGGAAATATGTGTGTGTGGGGTGGGGGGGGGGGGGAGGGATCACAGTGGCACTCCTGCTGGCAACAAGTGACAACTGTGGCACCTGCAACTGGATGATATCCTTAACACGCCTGTGTAAGTTCAACTTCTTATGTCATACCGTTTGAAAGATATGATGCACTGACCTGTGAAACGTTCTTTATAATCACCTTGTAAAACATTTTATTTTTACTTTTTACAATGTACACACTAAACACAGATTCATCAACTTAACTTTGTTTTAAGTTAAAAGATACGAAAGTCTTTATTCACAGGGGCACTTTCTCCTACTCAAAAATTATTAATTACTTTATGTAGTGTATCCTATGTATTCATATTTTTAAAGATACGAAAGTCTTTATTCATAGGGGCACTTTCTCCTACTCAAGAATTATTAATTACCTTATGTAGTGTATCCTATGTATTCATATTTTTATGTAGTCGAATTGAGGATTTGAGAAAACATTTATTGATTTCAAAAATTTCATAAATATTTTGAAATACTTTTCAAGGCTGATAATAAAGAAATTGATATGTAATCAATAAAAACACTTTTACTACGTCATTGGAATTCTGTATAACGATGATATATTTTTAATGTCCTGAAAATTTCCTTTTTCCACTGACGCATTAACTAAACATATTATTATTATCAGTTTGAATTTACCAATACTGTTGTTTACTATTTCAGTTATAATTGTGTCTTTTTCCATTATTGAATTTATAACTTTGTTAATTTTTTTTACGGCCTAGTATGGCCAAGTGGTTAGGGCGGTCGACCCTCAATATGAGGGCATGGGTTCGAATCCTTTTCATCCGTGGGGGGTGTTATAATGTGACGGTCAATTTCACTGTTCGTTCGTAGAAGAGTAACCCTAGTGTTGGCGGTGGATGATGTTGACTATCACTGCTTAATTAGGGGCGGCTTTGGGCGGAATACCAAAATATTATTTTATATTCAACAGTCGGTTATAGATTTACGGATATATATATATATATATATTCAATATTATATTTCATCTGTTTGGTCTATATGTACCCATTTGTAACCATTCTTATTTATAATTTACCTCGTATTATTATTTTTGAAATGTATTAATTTACACACAACTGGGGCTGTTCATTACATTTAATATTCTTATTATCTATTGAGATACTTTCAAAGTTTATTGACAATTATGCTTTGTTTCCACTAATCTCATTAATTATATCCCATTGTTTTGTTTTTAATATTAGTTGTACTGTCAATTATTTATTTGCTTATAACTACTCAGATAATTTCTATAATTTTAAAATTCAACTAATTCATTATGAGTTAAGATTTTTTTCTATACATTTCATTTCTATATTATACACACTCTTGTAATACATTTGTCGTCCATGTTTCAGTTTTTTTCTTATTTTTACGTATTTCACGGATTATTTTAATCATATTCTCTAATATTTATATTTATGTTTTATATTTCACTATCGATAAGTTCTACCAAAAATCACCTTGTTTTGTTAATGTATCAATTGTCTTATAATCTACATTTGGTCTTTCACTAATATTTAACATTTTATGTTTTATACGCACTCATACTTATTCTAATCCGTGTTATAATGCTTACTAGATACTAGGATTACATATACAAAATATACGAACAAATAATTCACAGTGTATAACTTGCCAGGGATGATTACTTTATATTTTTCTTCTATTCACCCTGTTACTCATATCTTCAAATACGATGATAAATATTCAGTTTACTAAGGATAAACTATGAATCAATTAAACACTTTTATCGAATATTTTTATATTTTCACTTCATAGTTTGGTCTGGATTTTTCGGAGGTTTTTAACTTCTCACGTGTTATTAACCAAATAACCAAAACTTATACAAAGCAAACCACATCGTGTACTAGTATCAAAAACAGCTTTACCATTCATTCCATACACGTCCGAAAACAGTCCTTTCATAAGCATCGCTCTCTTTATTTTTTCAGGACAATGGAGTCTTTACAGGATTAATTATCTGTGTTGTAACTTTCTGATGACGTTATCCTGTTTGTACTCTCCGTCCCAAGCTATTTGTTACTCTCGCAAGCAAAAGCTATCACGTCAACAGCACATGCATACTCCAGCCAACAGCGGAAACAGGCTTCGGTTCATTAAACATCATCCGGCCTCACGCGTCATTACTAATGAATATCAAAATAATGGAGATTTGTAGACTAGTAATAACTCTTTCTCTGTATAGCGTATATTTAGACATAAATGTTCATCTTTATTTTTAAGTCGAGTTATAGTTGTTGTTTTGCCTATCCAAACTTAAACTGATCCGAAACTTTTGGGGAAAAGGGTTAAGCTCCTAGTAGACGACTTTTACATGTCAGCCTTGGAGAACAAAATTACTGGCATAAAAATGTTAATTTTTTTTTTCGTTTCACTTTTTGCTTTTTTTTTTCTGAAACCCAAATTATCCGACAATTAGGGAAAAGAAGGTTGGTACTCTTGTGAAAAACATTTGTATGCTAGCATTGGATATGTTTTTGTTTTGTTTTGTTTAATTGTAAAGCAACACAACGGACTACCTGCTTTGTGCTCATTGCGGGTATTGTACCTCGCAGTTTAGCGATGTAAGCATACATGGAATAAACAAATCTGCTTTGTTATATCACCAAAAAATAAATGTATCATGCTTTATAAAGTTCGTTTATATTGAAAACTAACAGTTTATTGCTGCTCAGATGTTTGTGGGTTATAAAGGAATGAGAGTTTTACAAATAGGATGCAAAAATGATAAATTTCTAGTATTTTCCAATAACATTCCGTCTGCTTTAGTATTACTAAACGCTCTGTTGCGGGGCTCATTCACACAGGCCTCGATGTGTCCAACAGGCTCTTCAGTTATTTCCAGTTACTTCTATAACTACCCCAAGTGGCGTCCATACCCGAAAAATACACATCTCCGTCAGAACATCCGGCCATATTAGCTGAACGAGTGTGCCAAATTTGGTCCCCCTAGCTTGTGAGTAGGAGTACTAACACAGTTACTAACATAGCATCCCCGAGTTCCTGAGAGGATCCAGGAACACAAAATCCGATGACAGATTTGGGTTTCGCAACCCTACAAACCTACTCTTAGACCTCACTCCCACCATGCTTTGAATTTACGAGAGCATTTTAGCTCCCTTGGTATGGGGCTACACCATATAGATAAGGACACCCTTGGGCGACCTCCTCGAGTTTGCCTGCCAAGTTTGGTCCTGTTAACTCCAAATCCGTGGGAGAAGTTGGCTGGACATACATACGTAGATACATACAGAGCTACAAACTGGATTAATATAGGATAGCTATCCCAAGAAGAGGTTCGCACCCGAACAAAACCACCCCTTTAGGACACCTGCACGCGGTGACCGAGCCCATATGTCAAGTTTATTTTGTCTCGCCAGCTTGAGAATGGGAGTATTAAAATAATTTGTAACAATGTGTCTCATGAACCCCCGAGGAGGGAATGGCAGATGAATAAAATCAATGCCAGATTCGGGTCAGCGATCTTGAAAACCTAGTCTAAGACCTACATCATGTCTGGGTGACCTTCCGTAAACGTGTTATACCCTCCCCACGGTACCCCTTGATAGGGGTAGTACGTCATAAGGACAGGCCCAAGTCACCCGAAGTCCAACTGCCAACTTTGGTCCTGCTTGCTCCAGAACTATGGAAAGAGTTAGCTGAACATACATAAGAAGCTACAATCTGAATTAATACAGGATAAGACAACTGCTATGCAAACTGTTAGCAAGAAATTGGAGAAGCAGCTTCATAATAGAGTCAAAGAAGCCTAAACATAAAATCTTTCATGTCGTGTCACAAATCATTTTATGAATACACTTTCGTCGTTGAAGGGTTTAACTGTAGTCCATCTACGAAAGTTATAGTACACGCATTTTATATATAACTAATAAATCGATCGGCTATAGACCGTAGTCGTTGTGTTTGCTTTTTCGGACGAATACATAGGTTATATCATAACTTCTAAACGAAATTTGGAACATTGTCACATTTCCTCGGTCCTGCATGGCCAGGTGGTTAGGGCGCTCGACCCGCAATCTGAGGGTCGCGGGTTCGAATCCTCGTCACACCAAACATGCTCGCCCTTTTCAGCCGTGGGGGCGTTATAATGTGACGGTCAATCCCACTCTTCGTTGGTAAAAGAGTAACCCAAGAGTTGGCGGTGGGTGGTGATGACAAGCTGCCTTCCCTCTAGTTTTACACTGCAAAATTAGGAACGGCTAGCGCAGATAGCCCTCGTGTAGCTTTGCGCGAAATTCATAACAAACAAACAAACAATCGATACCCGTGAGGAGGAGGAGGGATACAGAACTGGTAGTCTATTGTGTAGCTATGCGCTGAACTACGAACAAATCAAATCTTTCCAGCTTCCCAGATCATCAGCTTAGGTGGATTTTTCAGATGATATTTTTATTGTTATTGACTAGCTGCATTCCTTCTAGTCTATGATTTCTGATTTGTTTGTTTGTAATTAAGCACAAAGCTACACAATGGGCTATCTGTGCTCTGCCCAGCACGGGTGTCGAAACCAGAATTCTAGCGTTGTAAGTCCGCAGACGTACCGCTGTGCCACTGGGAGGGGGATGATTTCTGAATTAGGGACGGCTAGCGCAGATTTCCCTCGTGTAGTTTTGCGCGAAATTCAAAAACAAACAAACACATTTCCTCAAGACTCTTCAAGTAGGAAGAGGCATATTACTTACCAATAACTACAATTTCTTCCACTTTTTTTAAATAGGCTTAACATTTAACGATTATGTTCCCATTTTGATAAGTAGGTTATGTTCATTGATTATTTCAGGCATTCACGAGCCATTTGCACTAGCCGTCCCTAACGTTGAACAGATAAAATAGAGGGAAAGCAGCTAGTCGACAGTACCCACCGTTAGCTCTTGAGCAACTCTAATCGAATAGTGGAATTTAACCCTTGCTCTTATAACACACCCACGTTCCCAAAGTGCGAAACATGATTTATATGGCAGCAAGAAGCGAACCAATGACCGTCGAATTCACAGTTTGGCACGCTAGCCACTAGGCGAGGCCTCACAGTTTGGATGTGAATTTAATATAACATTAACATTCCACTTATGTATAGCTTTATTGCGTATGGAACGGAAGTGAGAGAGAATGAATATAAAGAACGCGTCAAGAACACAGGTAACAAACGAGTTATAGTCTGAAACATATTATGATATTCCTTCCGAGCCTTTAAATTTCAAAATCATGAGTACAGGTTGTGAAGTGGCAGCTCTGTGAGTTAAAAGTCCTTGTAGTCTTAATGAAATAATTAACCCTCTTATATTTCTGTAATGTAAGATATGTATTATGGAATATTTGTTTGTTTTGAGGACTATCTGTGCTAGCCATCCCTAATTTATCAGTGATACACTAGAGGGAAGGTAGCTAATCAACAACACCCACCGCCAACTCCTGGGCTACTCTTTTACCAACGAATAATGGAATTGATCGTCACATTATAACGTCCCCACAACTGAAAGGGCGAGCATGTTCGGGGACGGGGATTAAAACCCGTAACTCTTAGATCGCGAGAGTCGAGTGCCCTGACCACCAGGCCATGCCAAGTATATTATGAGTGACACTAAGGACGACTTTCAGGCAATACTAGATCTCGTTTATTAAAAACGAGACTTTTAGTCACTTACTGACTGAAATACTACGTTAAAACATAAAAATTCGTTAACTCAACAGCTTTAAAGAGCTGGGAAGTGTGTGTGTTGATGAAACATTATACTTTATCGTAGGACTTCAGTCTTCGGGCGTTTTTTGAAGTAAATAAATACACGTTTAAATGACGCTAAAACGAGACTTATCTTGGGACTTAGTTTATTTGTGATATCACATCACGTTGTTTTCATAACTGTCCACATTTCCATCGTCCTTTTACTCGTAAAAGGATCAACTAGTAATATCATTCGTTAATATATTTAAATTTTGATATTCGTTTTGTCGATAACAATAACCCTTAAAGTATCAAAATATAAACAAGTGTTTAAAGTTAGATATCATATATGATAGAGGTTAGTGTTGTTATTCTTTTATGGTGACTACTCTTTGGCCCATAATTCTGTTTATTAGTTAGGATATTCGTAAGAAATTTATTTTTTCATTACAATGCACTAATCAAAGGTGTTTGTTTCTGTCGTTATTCGTGAGATAAGAGCAGGCAACATTAAAAATGTTTCAGCGACGAAGTGTTGTTCAAAAATATGTTAGGTTATTTAAATTGAAATGTCAGCAGTTTATTAGCATTGAAATATATATGTATATTTGTATATATACATGCGCGTGCTCACACACCCATATGTACTACAGCTATGGCCAAAAGTTTTGCATCACCCTAAAATGTCAGGCATGAGACATAATAATAAAATAACATAGGAAAAAATATTTCAATCATTTATTTCACACCGTTTAATCAAAGTCAAAGACACCACAAAACGATGTCGAAAAAAATCTATCGGAAGTCATAACATTAGTAGTAGTTAGTATTTAGATTGTCCCCCATAGTTTTTACAAGATTTCCTCTAAGGCACGCGCTCACTGAGGCGCGGTAAAATCGAGTTATCATTTAGGGCCTGGTGTCTCAGGCGCTCGACTCTCAATCTGAGGGTCGCGGGTTCGAATCCCCGTCACCGAAAACTCGCCCTTTCAGCCGTGGGGGCATTATAGCGTGACGGTCAATCCTACTATTCGTTGGTAAAAGTGTATCCCCAGATTTGGCAGTGGGTGGTGTTGACTAGCTATCTTCCCTATAGTCTATCAGTGCTAAATCTGGAGGGCTAGCTAGCCCTCGTGTAGCTTTGCGCGAAAATAAACCAAGCGATTATCCTTTAGATTCCTCCTTATAGACTTTAGACGGAACATTACTCAGTAGACGACTTCATGTAGCAACGTTAGACAATTCTAAAGTGATCCAAAACTTTTGGCCGTCGCTGCTGGTTATGTAAAAGCTATAGACAAAGAAATGCGTCAAATAGCAACGCTCGCATGTGCTGACACAGCTGTTTAAGTATGTATAGGTAAAGAACATATAAAAAATGTCAATTAATGATTCCCTCTTAAAAAAGCGACTGTCTAGTCTAATGACCGATAATTAAAATTAAATTACTGCCATAAAACATAATTTAGAGAACCAAGAAAGAAAGACATATTGACATGAGATAATTAGGTGAGTGTAATAGACCTTTGATGTGATTTTATTAATATATAGAGTAATAAAGTAACAGAAACCTTAAACTTACGTAATAAGAGTTCTATTATTAGGTGATTTTTTGTTTGTTTTTGCAGTGAGTGTTATGTAAGATATTTGTTTTATAAAAATTGTTTATAAACTTTTGAAGAGAAAGTTTGTTTGTTTTTTACGTTTATTTTGGCTCCTTTTTGTTCTTTCAATGTTTAAACTCTCAAACTTCCTATAATTATCCTAGAGAACCGAACGAGTTTTATTCTTTCGTGACTTGATTTGTTTTTACTTCGTAAAGTTAAGTAATGAGGTTGAAAAGAAAAGTCGACAGCGTTTTTAGAAGCAATATTGAGTGAAGGACATTTCTGTAAATCATCGGCCCAGCATGGCCAGGTGGTTAGGGCGCTCGACTCGCAATCTGCGGGTTGCGGGTTTGCACCAAACATGCTCGCCCTTTCAGGCGTGGGAGCATTATAATGTTACGGTCAATTCCACTATTCGGTAGTAAAAGAGTAGCCCAAGAGTTGGCGGTGGGTGGTGATGACTAGCTGCCTTCCCTCTAGTCTTACACTGCTAAATTAGGGATGGCTAGCGCAGATAGCCCTCGTTTAGCTTTGCGCGAAATTCATAACAAACAAACAAACAAACTGTAAATCAAAATAATTTATTCTTCTTACTAGAAACCTGCGCCCCCTACCTTAATGGCTATGCGGCAATTCTGGGGCTTATAACAGTAAAATTCTGGTTTCGATATCCGCAGTGAGCAGAACAAAGATAGTCTATTGTATACTGAGTTGTGTGCTTATCACTAAACCAAAAGGTACTGTAATGAGACTGTTAAAAATAAAATGCTGAAAATTGATAATTTTCCAATTATTATATAGAATGTTGAAGGTATTGTACACTATCAAATATTTATACAAATTACGCGTAAGCTAAAAATAAGCATTATTAACGTAAGTGTTATTAGTAATACCCAATCACAATAATGCACATTACATATTTTCTTTTATAATAATTTATATTACATTTAATATTTCTAATACGCATTTTAGATTTCGAGCATAATCAGTTCGCTTTTTATTTCGTGCCCCTCAGTGGTACAGCGTTATGTCTGTGGACGTACAACACTAGAAACTGGGTTTCGATACCCGTGGTGGTCAGAACACAGATAGCCCATTGTGTGGGCTTTGTGCTTAAGTACAAACAAACAAATATAATTTGTTACAGACTAATAAAGCATAAATAAATATGATTTTTTTACAATTTTGGAATTATTTAAAATGAGAATAATAAATAAAAGGTAAAATCGTCGGTATTAAAACACCAGTTATTAACTGGATATTTTATAATTGATATATGTTATTTTAGCCCCCGGTGGCTCATCAGTAAGCTTAAGTATTAAAACACCAGTTATTAATTATTAACTGGATATTTTATAATTGATATATGTTATTTTAGCCCCTGGTGGCTCATCAATAAGCTTAAGTATTAAAACACCAGTTATTAATTATTAACTGGATATTTTATAATTGATGTATGTTATTTTAGCCCCTGGTGGCTCATCAGTAAGCTTAAGGGTTAAAGTACTGTTAATATTCTGGTTTCAATCCCCGAGGTTGGCCCAGCTCCGATAACTATTGTGCAGACTTGCTATTAACAACAAAGCAAACAAACAATTAACAATATTGATCTAATTAATTACAGTATGGTTTGCTTCATATAAACCTGTCACTTAAGGTATTCTACCAGAATTTTGCTGGATAAATGAACGATTTAAAATTTAAAGGTCATGAATAAAAATATCAATTATGATGAGAGATTGTGTGTGCAAACTACTATTACCCATGTTCACAGATTTTTTCCATTGTTTTTATTTATATTTATAGATATTAATATCCTGAAAAATAAACGAAATAATAGAAATGTTGCAAATCAGTTAGAACGGAGCTGATGTACCGGACTATGGATCTGAGAGTCCACTGTTTGCGTTCAGTTTCCGTTAAATTGCGCTAAACACTTTGGGGGCATGGATGCATTATAAGAGTGACGGTCATATCCCACTATTCGATTAGCGTAGCCCAAACGTTGGCAGCTGATGTTGCTGGCCAGTCGCCTTCCCTTTAATCTATCAGTTCAAAATTAGGGTAGGCTAGCGCAGATAGCCTTTGTGTAGCTTTGAGCGAATATCCAAAACAAAAGCAATCAAGACGTAAAACTTGAAAATACAAATGCTACCTAAAACCAATATTCACACTCATTTGACTGAATGATTATTCTAGAAATAATATTTAAACTGTATTACTAAGTTTCTATTTTTATGCGTGTGTTTTTAGCCATGTCTAAGCGGCTCATAGAACGACTCTAAGTTTGTTTTGTTTTTTCTTAAGTACAAATTTTTGGCTCATAGCTCCGTCATTTCTTGAGCGAGTTGAGATCTAATTACAGTTTTGAACTCAGGAGGTCAAACCCTTTCTATTTATGTATTTAACCATGCCTAAGGTCTCATAGATTATTTCTTTTTAATTCTGCTTAAAAGAATTGCAATTTGAGGGTAGGCTGATAGAGATCTTGATGAGTAAAGAAATCGAACAAAGGACAAGCGCGCCCCACGCTTAGTGTTGCTGACGCACAAAAATATAGCCAATAAGAAATGAAACAAAGGTATCATAGATTAAGTTACTCTAATCCTGCCTAGAAGAATTTCAAGTGCCGCGGCTATTGAGGATTCTCTCTTGTTTATTAGCTGGTACACTATTACTTGTTAAGTTAAAGAAAGAGTCTACTTTGTTTGTTTAAACATAAATTAGTTTCCTCATCTCTTTCAACACAGAATGAAAGTGTAATATAATGTGACGGGCGGCAATATCATATAGAGGGTCAATCGTTGGGCCACTCTCGGAGACACATTACTTCGTGATGCGCTTGGGTGATCTCTCATCTTTTAAAATATATTCAACAAAAAAGCAGGGTTTCAATGATTAATGGGCGAGGCTGTCCTTGTCACTACCTGCACGAACCTTGTGACTGTATGATGAATGAACAGAGCCTGATAAAGAAAGTAAATAGTGTTTAAGGATCATGAAGAAAGGATCCTCTGCTATAAACCGCGTTGTCCAACTGGCAACGATAAATTTCTCTGGTGACATGAGACACGAGGCCTCAGTTTGCCCCTCCACAAGTATGGCCAATTTGAAGAAGTGCTTTTCAATCTCACTGTTATCTCATTGTTGTTTCCCACCCCACTCAGATCCTTGTCAGCTTATGGAAGTGTCGTCAACACTCGTCCCAGAATGAAAGATTGACTTCGGCTGAATAAAAGAGGAGGGTTACTGAAACGAAACGGACCGTTTCTCAAGTGCTATTATATAATAGGCAATGTAAAAAATCAGATTTTGAATTCGAGTGCAGAAAAGTTGTTTAATATAACAAACACTGTAACAATAGTGTATGAGGAACTGGTGTTGATTATTTTGTAAATATGACAGTCATTACGAAACTATAAACCACAAAAACTGAAACGTTCTCATAAATCTTCTTACCATAAGAACTTAGCTAAATTATATGCGAAAGATCTATTGAAATCAGTGTTTTAACTGGTATTTACTCTATGAGAGTTACCATTAAAAATATTTTTTAACGCAAAGCAATAAAATACTTCCAATATTACATATCTTTTGCTTTGGTTACTTCAGTTAAAACAGGAGTGATCAATTACATTATTATGAACGTGTGAGGTTTGAGGTTTACCAGCTTTTTATATCACAAAACTGTTCTTCACCGTATCTTTGAACAATGCAATATGTTTTTCTGTCAAGCTAGATTTAACTTATTTATTTGATTTGTTTTTACTTCATAAGTTAAGAAGAACAAGCTTGCACACTTCGTAATAGATGGCCAGGCATGGCCAGTTGGTTAGGGAGTTCCATTCGTAATCTGCGGGTCGTGGGTTCGAATCCCCGTCCCACCAAACATGCTCGCCCTTTCAGCCGTTATAATGTAACGGTCAATCCTACTATTCGTTGGTAAAAGAGTAGCCCAAGAGTTGGCGGTGAGTGGTGATGACTAGCTGCCTTCCCTCTAGTCTTACACTGCTAAATTAGGGACGGCTAGCGCAGATAGCTCTCGTGTAGCTTTGCGCGAAATGCAAAACAAACAAACAAACAAGCTTTTTAATAGTTCAATATCAAATAGAAACGATATATTCCTACAAAATATCCCTCAGTGGTAAGTATGATAGCTTACAACGCTAAAAATCAGGTTTCGATACAAATAGTCCATTGTGCATAACAACAAGTAAATACATTCTACAACATAACAGTTTATTTCTGTTATTTCTTCTTTTTCTTCCAGACTTTTTCTACTTGTTATTTCACATATTTATGGAAGACCTTTATTACACGTTTTGGCTGTTTGTTATGTAAACAAATGACTAAAAAAGCAGCTTATATGTCCTTAGGTAATAAAACTAACATGAATTTCAGTTGCTTCTCGTTAAATGAAGTGTTTTTTTTTTTAGTTGCAAAATGCTTTTCTGAAGGTGTCATCGAATTATGAAAGAAGAAGAATATTAAGTATTGTAATTGCTTCAAATGCTACTTTATCTGATGGAGGTTAATAATGTGCAGTACATCCTACTATAGGCTAACAGCATAGCGTAATTAATGTTATCCATGAAGGGAAAACGTTTATTATAGCATCATAAATTCCGTTTTAAGATCCAAAATTGTGTTCACGATGTCATTTCTAATAACTAATTTATAACTAGCAGTTCTTAAAGAGACTTGATTGTTTGACATTAGCTGTATTTATTATATTTCTGTCCCCTTTAGGTTTACAGTAAGCAAAAAAAGATCAGTATTAAACGCTTAAATACAACATTATCATGATGATTCTACAATGTTTTTACAGATTACTTGAGGCGCGTGAGTAAACAAGAAAAGGCAACAAATAGCCAATGGTGACTAAGCATATCACTGACTTAAATAGCGTATTACGAGCCCTATAGCTACAAAATAACTTAGGACCCGTTTACTGCCTTTTACTGACATTTAACTTTTGACCAGTCATTTAATTTAGAATTGTCACTATGGTTTAGAACATATGTACACACCGTACTCACTAACTCATGAATACACATATGTGTGGTTGGTTGGAGGCCATGAGATTAGCTAAGTGGGCCCAATAGTAAAGTAAAAAAGTTTTATTTTTTATACCCTACTTCCCTGGCCCCGTAGCAATTTTGTGGCTTCTATTGTGTTATTTACGCCATTGAAGCATATTTAATGTAACTGTTTTACTAGCAATAAACGTTGAGAATGCAGTATTTAAATAAACCTACAACCGTACACACATAAAATTCAACTGTTGTGTGATGGCTTCGAGAAGTTTTCTTGGGTATATAGAAGCTTATAGTAATGTTAAATGTATAAATATTCTTCTTATCTGGATTATGCATTGAACAGTAATTTTGCAAAGTTATTAATGTTTTCCCAAGAAACTACTTTATGTTTCAGTATCGCTTCAACGTCCACTCTCATTTATGTTCATGAAATTTGGTTAACCGACAGATTAGAGAGTGAAACTTAATGAAGTTATTTGCAAACATTCAAAAGCTAAATTCACTGTATTTTTTCATCAAAATATTAATATGTGGACCAGTAAAAGATGGAAGTAATTAAGGAATTAAAAAAACTTATTGCATTAAACAAAACTACAAAATAGGACACAAATGTGGTTTCAGTACGTAAGTAATCTTCAACACGTTTTTGTCAGAAAAAACAGCCCCAAATTTATGCTTTAACACAGCAGATATGAGGAAAACGACATGACCTGATTTGTAATGGTCCTCTGTACATGAAATGTGGGACTAAACATAATAGGAAATGTTTTGCACACGGAGGCGTCAGTTTATTGAATGTTTCAACTCAGTACTCCACAAATGACTTGGTTTCTCGAACCTTCGAATGCTTGTTCCCTGTGAACCTTACTGCTGGAATAACATGGTCACTCATGGACAAGGACGGTTGGATTTGGTGCTAATCTGTTTTATAATACCACATCCTTGCCTCTTCCAACATCACAAAAACGGTATGAACTTGATACAGCTAATAGTACTGGGATTCTGCTAACAAAAGTCATGCACATGATGCAACTCACTAAATAACAATAATGTAAATTCATACGATTGTTGGACAGTTTACACGAAGCTAAGGCTTCTTTCGAATGAATGTCAAGAAATGTACAATAATGTAAATAATTTCGATTGTTGGACAGATTACACGAAGCTAAGGTTTCTTTCGAATGGATGTCAAGAAATGTACAATAATGTAAATTCATTTCGATTGTTGGACAGATTACACGAAGCTAAGGTTTCTTTGAATGAATGTCAAGAAATGCACAATAATGTAAATTCATTTCGATTGTTGTACAGATTACACGAAGCTAAGGTTTCTTTTCGAATGGATGTCAAGAAATGTACAATAATGTAAATTCATTTCGATTGTTGGACAGATTACACGAAGCTAAGGTTTCTTTGAATGAATGTCAAGAAATGCACAATAATGTAAATTCATTTCGATTGTTGGACAAATTACACGATCCTAAGGTTTCTTTCGAATGGATGTCAAGAAATGCACAATAATGTAAATTCATTTCGATTGTTGGACAGATTACACGAAGCTATAGTTTCTTTGAATGAATGTCAAGAAATGCACAATAATGTAAATTCATTTCGATTGTTGGACAAATTACATGAAATTAAGGCAACACTTAATAATATTTTACCTAACCATTCTGTCTTGCAATCCGCGAAAATAAAATATGATGATGTAAATGCCTCAATTTATCATCATATAAGCTGATATATATTACTATATTTACTAATATACATACACTGTAATTCTGAAACTATTTCAGAAGTAATTAGCACAAAACAACTCCAATTAACATGTAGTTACACACACGTTAGTAACCGCTGTTTTAAAGGTTATGATGTAGTAAAAATACATCATGTCATAAGTGATTTATATTATTTGCCACTATATTTGTAAACTTTTCATGCAAATCTAATATGGGCCGTTCAAACCCCTTATTAACACCGATCTCTTAGAGGAGAAGAATCCAGAAAAACTAATCTGAAAGTTCTTTAAACAATTTTGAAATACTTAAGAAGGAAGACAAACCTTCCTCTTATGCAAAGGTTTGTGAATTCAACATTTTTTTTGTTAAATAAAAACTTTTAAACATTTAAAATAATATTTCGGCTCTGTTAATTTGATATTTGTATGCGATGCGATTCGTGATACATGTTGGAGGATTTATATGAAAGTCTGTTGTATCGTTGCCATACAGAATGAAGCCTCAAACAGAATTAGATTGTCAGGTATGAACTGGAAAAACACGCAACCTTTTGCATTTTTTAACTTATAGAGTCGGAGATCAAGTTATAGAAGCAATCAAACCTGCGGTGTTTTTTTGTTTTTTTAGCAATATTCTCGTTGCTGATGCGGGTTAATTGAGATGAGTAAATTCCAGTCCAGAGACTAAGTATCAAAAGTCAGACAAAAAGATCCCACAGATATTGATTGCTGCATAAGATCGTAATAACCAGTCATCATCGTTCTGTAACGTTGTTCTTACTTGATTAAAGATTAATGATACTCCTTTGCGACAACAAGGACGTTGATTATATAGGCTTATGTCTTTAATATAAAACATATATATTCATTTATTAGGCAGTTCAAATATAATCAAAATTAAGAAATAAAACTGCAGGTATAGTAGTCAGGATTTTAAAAAAAAATAATTTTTTTAAGACTGTGTATTCATCTACGTTGTTAAAGACAATTACTTTCGTACAAAAAAGTTTGTCTTTATTATCACATCTTTGTATTTTTAATTTCTGTAATGGACCATTGCATGAATTTTTTTTTCGCATTATGAGTCGTCAAATATTATTAATCTAAATTCAAAATGAAATTACAAAAGTAATTAAAAAAAAGTGCGACATGATTTATTACGTTCATAGGTTCATTTTAATTTGAATACTGAATTGTAGCTGTGGGAACGTGTCAATAGTCGTGAACAGCCAATCGCCAGGTTTTTTGAGTTTATGCTAGAACAAGAGTCACTTCACGCTTTGTTTTTTCAAAGTAAAATTGTACTTTTTTTTGGGGGGGGGGAGGAAACTCATTGTCATTTATTAAGGTTTAGGCCTTGTAGTTAGGGCGCTTGACTCACTATCTGAGGGTCGCGCGTTCGAATTTTCGTCACCGAACATGCTTGCCGTAGGGGCGTTATAACGTGATAGTGAGTCCCACTATTAGTTATTAAAAGAATAGCCGAAGAGTTAGCGGTGGATGGTGTTGACTAGCTCCCTTTCCTTTAGTCTATCACGGCTAAATTAAGAAAGGTTAGCGCAGATAGCTCTCGTGTAGCTTTGCGTGAAAGTCAAAACAAACCAAACCGAAGGTTTTGGCTTCATTAAGAAGTAGCAAAAACAGTTTAAAATTTATGTACGTTTGTATGACAGGTATACTCTAGGCTAGAAATGCTATGTTTCTGTGAGGTGTTATTACTGGTGTGTGTGGAAATACGGTGCATAAAGCTTTACACTAAATGTCGTGGCCAGATGGTTAGGGCGTTTGACTCGCAATTTGAAAGCCGCGGGTTTTAATCCCTGTTCCACCAGACATGCTCGCCCTTTCAGCCGTGAGGGCGTTATAATGTGACGGTCAATTCCACTATTCGTTGGTAAAAGAGTTGGCGGTGAGTGGTGATAAATAGCTGCCTTCCCTCTAGTCTTACACTGCTAAATTAGGGACGGCTAGCGCAGATAATCCTCGTGCAGCTTTGCGCGAAATTCAGAAAACCAAACTAAATGTCGTTATTACTGTATGATTGAAATCGCTCGTGATTTCCGAGAATCTATAAAACTTTACTTTTGAAAGTTTATCAGCAGGAAATATTTTTATAATGCTGGAGAACATTTCAAGAAGACGATATCAAAACAGTATATTAATTTTGAAAAATAGACTATTGGCTAATTCTAAAAAAAGGAAAATAAGCAGGCTCGTCTTGAAAACTTAAGCTTTAAGGACACTTTGTAACAATATTTTGTAAGCAGGCTATACCCAAAAAATTAAGTTAAGGTATTTTGTATTAAAAGCAGACAGGCTAATCTTTCAAAATTAAAATCTAAAGACGTTTTATGAAGTCTGAATACTCAAAGTCTCAAGACATTTCGTAAAAAGTGTAAGTATTTTGTATTAAAAGCAGACAGGCTAATCTTTCAAAATTAAAATCTAAAGACGTTTTATGAAGTCTGAATACCCAAAGTCTCAAGACATTTCGTAAAAAGTGTAAGTACGCTGGTCATAAAATACTGAGATGTAAAAAGCATTTCAAGTTACATGTAAGTAGGTTAATCCTGAAGGTTTCGTACGTAAAAGTCAGTTCGATTCAAAAACAAATAAAGTGGGCTACAGTATTTGAACCTTTTTGTTCTTCCGTATACTATCTGTTAGACCTAATTTTGCTTTATGATGAATCTTCTCCCACATCAAGAGTCCCTCCCTGTGACTCAGCAGCAAGTCTGAAGAGTTATAATGCTAAAAATTGGATTTCGATACCCGTGATTGGCACCATGCATTTAAAATGATATTTTGGCTCTGTTAATTTGATATTTAAATCCAATGCGACTCACGATACAAAAACTGTACTACATACATGTAGCTTTGTGCATAACAACAAACAAACAAGCCGACATCAAGAACATAGCCTCCAACTCCAAATCTCCGATCCTGTAAAAACCCGTAAAATAATGTGTAATAAGGGGATTGGTTCTTTAACCTGTATAAACAGCACCTTATAATGATTCATTGTGTTGTTTTGAACTACTCACCGTTATAGGAGATTGACTGTTACACTCCTAACACGTTCACCAACGAAGGTGCAGAGCATGTTCCACCCTGTTCTGATAGTAAGAGAAACCTAATAATCAGGTCGAGTTGGTCCTTCAAATTATTTTTAATATCAAATACTTTTATGAAGTGGTTGATTTTTTTCATGTATATTTCTTATACGATAGCTTGAAAAGGCATAAAAAATATATGTGGCAAATCTCTATAGAATAATTTTTCGGTTTGTACAAAACAAAAATCAATACATGTCAGATGATAAATCCTTTTTTAACTTTTTACCGCATCTTTGGAGTTACTTTCCTCCATACCATCGATTCAGGAACAAAGAATCATTGACTAATCATTCATCATCATCAATTCTGAGATAGTCCATTTCTTTGCTACAGTGCAAGAGGGTTCCCGCTTTCAGTTGTAGAGTTAGATCTAATTACTTCCAAGCAAGGAGTGGAAACAGAGATAGTGTCATCAACATGGGAGGGGTGTCTCTTCTCTTGGAAGGGAGTTTGTTGACGTCAAACACCAGATTGTCACGTGCTGATAGTGTTTTGTCGACAAACGGTACCGGAACATCTTTTGTCGATAAACTTCTCATTCATTAAAATAGTTAAAAACAATGTGATGTTGAATGAAAACTAATGTTTCCGCAAACAATTCTGTTGATGTGTTTTAACTCTTTTCGTAATTTTATAACAATATGTTTGTTTGTAATTAAGCACAAAGCTACACAAGGGGCTATCTGTGCTCTGCCCACCACGGGTATCGAAACCCGTATTCTAGCGTTGTAAGTCCGCAGACATACCGCTGTGCCACTGGGGGGCAACAATATGTTAAGAGTGTATTTGTTGCTTGATTTTTTTTTGCAATATACATTTTGTAAGGGTAAATAACAAATAGGGACTGTTCTAAGGTAAAGGCATCACGAGATCCCATTGTACTTTTGTTTATAACGTTGTGTAAAGTTTGGACGTGGTATATAAGAAGTGAAAGAGGACAAGAAGAAAAAATGGAATGTTTGTGATAACAACCCGAATGTCGAATTTGTAAATAATTGTTCATAATTTGAGAAGCCACCCTCTTCTATATGTCACAAGCTGCTAGATATGTGAAACATTGTAATTTACCAATGACAAAAATTTAAATGTTAACTTGTACTTCAAGGTGCTGCTCATAGGTCCCGTTGGACATTTGATCTCTCATTATGTTTTTTTTTTTTTTGAATAGATGAATCGGCCAGTTTACAGAATATCATGAACATTTCCTGTCGTTCCTGTTCATCGGGAGGAAGAGTCGTTTGTTTTTGGTTTAGCGCAAAAATAAACAATGGACTATCTGTGCTTTATCCACCAAGGGAAATGGAACCCTGGATTTTGGTGCTGCCATCTCGTAACAAATACCGTTGTCCCATCTGAGATATAGAAGTATGAGGAGCTATATGAGCAAAAATCATCGTTCGATAACAGTCCTCCTCCATTCCCATGTTGAATTATTGCATAGGTGGTTGAAAATGTCGATATTAACTCTTTATGGGACTTAAACCCAAAATAAATTTTAAACAATATTTTGCAAAGGAAGTAAGTGTTAACACTAAGCTATTTTTTGAAGACAACCGCATAATTCTTTCAGATTCATTCAGTGTGTTATAACAAGATATCATGATACGATATCGTGATATAGTCCCTTTGTCTTTAATATTGTTTGGAATATTGTTGTAACAATATTTTATAAGAACAATATTGTTTGGAATATTGTTGTAGCAATATTCTATAAGAACAATATTGTTTGGAATATTGTTGTGGCGGTATTTTATAAAGATATTATTTGGAATATTATTGTGGTAGTATTTTATAAAGACAATCTATTTAAACATGGAATTGTTATTGTTTTTTGCTTTTGTTTTTTTATGATATCCTCTGATGCACATTGGATTTAGACTTAGAAATACGACTTGGAATAGAGTGTTAGTATAAATTTGGCCATACACTTTGGAAGGGCGTGCAGTCTCCACAAAACGACTTTTTAAAGTAATGTCGTAAATAATGAATTCTGGGACACTAGATGCTTATAAAATACTTTTAAATTCCTTATTAAGCGTGCTTCTCTTTTCCAGTTGCCCTTCAAGAACAAAAGAGCATAAGTGCATCTTTAAAAATTGTTTTTTGTTTTGTGGCGGTGGATGCTGCTGAACCCTAGGTGTCTCTGCCGTTTTTCTCAAGTGCACATAAGGTGCTGTTCAGGTTGAAAATTCTCATTTCAGTTTCTTTCCCTATATCGTTGGGTTCCTTTCAACGAGTTAAGACACCTATTGCCTAGTATTCATAAACATTTGAAGACTCTTCAGATGCGAGAGATAGAAAACAATAACAAACATTAACAAAATTGTGTACTGACTGATAATTCATATTCTCACAATGTTATTGTGATGCTTTGATAGCCAAATAATCTACAGTTTTCTTTACCATCCTAATACGAGCTCTATATTTATAATGCCAGTACATTCATACACACTTATATGAATATATTCAAAATGCTAATTTTTTCCTTATTAAAATCTCTTCTGACAGTGAAACAAAATTTACGTCGGAAAATAAGCGAAAAAGGCCATTATATCATGCAATAACTTTTTTTATTATTCATCTGAATGTCTAAAGTCTTTACTTGAGTATCTTTAGACGAGTTTAGTTGTATATAACCAAATTACTTTTGCTGGCCAAAACAGAGCCTCCTGGAATGGAAATAATTAAAATTAATCATATATATATATACGTGTGACTGTAGTAGAGTTAACATTTTGTCATAATACTATTATATGAGCATTGATTAGGATGAGCGAAACGTAGCGAAAAGTCTTGTAATCAGTCACATACAAACATTCGGTCATAACATAATTTTACTTAGAAACGTAAATTATATTACCATTTAAACGTAACTGAAAAATAACAACTTTAAATGGTATTTTAAATTCAGGCCTATATATCGTGACCATATAGTAATCAGGCCTATATATCGTGACCATATAGTAATCAGGCCTATATATCGTGACCATATAGTAATCAGGCCTATATATCGTGACCATATAGTAATCAGGCCTATATATCGTGACCATATAGTAATAAATAGAACGTAATGCTTATTTAAACGATTCATTTGGACGTGAAAAACCATTTGAATCAGTGTATAGGAAGGAATAATAAACATTCATTGAATACAGATAGTGGTAATACATAATATCGAATAAACTCCGTGGTGTAATTATTGTCGAATTATCTAGTTTCTCGTCATTCGTTGCATTGCAATTAAACGACGATAGTTTCGTTTAGTCATTTGATCCACTTACGTTCAGCACACAAATTCTATCACGTGTGTGTGTGTGCTGACACTTTTCCAAACGTAAAAAAAATAATAAAAACAAACAATAAAATATACACATGTCTAGAGCGTGTTAGTGACACTTGTACACACTTTACCATGGACTTAAAAACCGTAATATAAGCTTAATTCATTTTACCGCTCATTTTCTTATCGTGTGTAGTGTTAGAAAATACAAAAACTAAACACATTTAATATAACCTGATTTTTTGGTGTCCTAAACCAGTAGGGCCACTTCACCGTCAACAATAATAACGTAAGTAAGGGGCTGTGACCGTTCTATTTTAAAATGTGCATTTACGTGACAAGCTGGTTTTCTTTTTTTGGAGGGGGGTGGTGGTTAACGAACAGAACGCCATTGTTTACATGAAAAATGTGTAACACAGAAAATGTGGACCTATCAAGTGGATCATATATCACTGTTTGATGTATATGATTTATGATATAGAAGATGTGTATTTAATAAGGTGACTATTACTGTCTGAGATAATGAATGTGTAGCCTAGAAAACGTGTCTAACAAGTAGAAATCCACTAACTGAAACGAATAATACATAAAAAAGTACAAAGAGTGAGTAAGTTGTATTGAAAAGATTTTGGAGCCTCACCACGTCGTTATACTCTATGTCGTTACGTACAGTCATGATCTATCTGATGGCTGTGTATCTTAATAATATTCCTGTGGCGTAATTCTATTGCAAAAGACTGAATCGTAAGGCTGTCATGAAAAAAATACAACACTATTTCCTGCTTGTTTCTCATAATTCATTTGGTGTACGAGGATGAACGTTTCCCACCACCTGTTTCAACAGTCCCATTGCACAAAACTTCATAGGTGCTGTGTTCGTATAAAATAGCATTAATACCTTTAATTCTCAGCTTCTTGAGGTATGCGACGGTTGAACGGATATGTCGTAAAATCAACTTTTGTACACCTTGTTGCAGGTCTCTTTCTGGATGATCCTGATTTAGAAGTTAACCAATATTCCCTTATTTTTTCCTCAATGCCATTAAGAACAAAGGATGTCCCCGTCTTAGAATCTGTAAATCCTCGATCTTGGGGATCTCAGTGAATGAATATTTTGCGTTAGAAAGAGATGTCCCATACCCTTACCAAAAACAATAAATTTTCGGTGGCACTACACTAACTAAGCAATGCCAGATAATGTTATTTGGTAGTTCTGATACATGCCGTTCCGCCACAACTTTATATCGGCTGTTTTTGTTATGTAACTTGCTCATTTGCATATTTAAAGTTATTTTGATATAACATACTCAGCCCTCTGTAAAACGTGCCAAAAATCACCAACTGCTATTAAATTGTTTTCGCCCTGTAGCAACATTTAATAGACTTCAGCTTTATGTAAGGTTATCAAAACCAAATATTTCTCATCTGTTGTTTTCTTTGTAATGTGGCACTTAAATGTTTTTAAACAGTATGATATATATCTTTTTGATCTATAAAATAGGTTTAAGATACACATACTTATTAGTCCTAAGGTTTTATAAACTTGGGTACGAGTTTTTCTGATAAGTTTTTTTTATTAGTGTCATCAAGACATGTTTAGTCCTTTTTATAACCGCTTTCCTATATACAGTTTTCTTTGATGCAAGGATGTAGAATGATCTTATGCACATCGAAGGAATCGAATTTCCAATTTTAGCATTATAAATCCTCAAGCTTACCGCTAAACCACCTGAAACCACATCATCATACACATACACACACACGTATACATACCTTCTTGCATACAAAGATTTTTACAACTACGATGATTAACTACATTTTGCGCCCTCTTTGAATTATGTTGGATAAAATTTCAAGCATTTCCTTCAGGATTCCACGGCGCAGGAGCCACTGAAGCATGGTTTTCAGGGAATTTCGAAAGTGTGTTTGTAAATACAACGTAACACATGTTTTTCTCTCCTGCTTCGTTTTTTATATGACCGCGCGCTTTGTCCTGAATATGATATTCATCTGACCCACATATTAGTTGTAACTTGTAAGTCATGCTCCCCCCCCCAGACAACAACAGACAACATTCACATCTAAGCTTGTTCCTGATAATAGATTACAGTTACCTTCTTTCTATTATTTCCTTTTTCCAGTGACCTTCTTTCTATTCTTTTCTTTTTCTCCACTTTATTTTCTATTTGCAGATCAATTTTCATCGACATAAGTTCTTTGGAAAAAATATTCAAACAACATGAACTGTTTCTAAAAATTATGTTTCACTTACGCTAGCACATTATATTTCCTATGGAATAAGCTATTCAAAGTTTCTGAAAGGGCCCATTGTGTTATGGGAATTAACATAGTTTTCTGAATCACTATTTTTACCGTTCAAGAAGTGAGACTACATCAACATCTCGCTATCCCCGAGAATTCAGAAAAGATGTCTTCAAACCTAATAAATCATATTGTATACTCCTTTCATAGCAACTTGAAAATAGTCTTTATTCTAAGAACCAAATTTGGGGGTACGTACTCAGGGTTTATACTTTATAGTAATACAGAAAGATCACACTTTTCACCAATACAAATTTCGTCAGCAACATAAAAAAGTACACTCTAAATATGGAACTGTTGACGTCTTAATGAAAGATAAAAAAGTGGCAAAACCACACTTAACATAAATTTCACCTCTTTACACCCAAGTGTGAAATTATGGGGAAAGAAATTCTACTAACTTAATTTTACGAGTATAACCTACAATTGGAGTGTCTGTGGGTAAGAAAAAAGATGAACGAAGCTCCCAATATTTAACTAAATGTGAAACTCTAAATCTTAAACATGCTTTATTTATTTTTTATTTTTTTTTGTAAATCACATTTAGACAGTGTTGGCCTACTATACTTCAGAAATAATAAACATTTGAAAGTGACTTCATTTAACTTGTTAGTGTGTGAATCACTCTTGGAATTAAACATCGCTCAAATCCAGACTTTTTTTTTTACTGTCATATTAGCCAATTATCCACCTCTTTCCATGGCCGATTGAAGCTAAAAATTGGATTTGTCACAGAATATTCCTGCTGTTTGGTTAATTATAGCCATGTAGGCGGCAGATACTGCTCACTGATTGCCCTACCTCTTAACAGCAGTTCTAAATTATGTTCGGCTATGTCTGAACCTTGAGATTCCTGACCTGGCCATGTACCACATAAGGTGCTGATCCCGTTGAAAATACCAAATACTTGACATAGCCTTAAATATGAAAACTTGAGTTTGATTTCTTAAAGTTAAGACTATAGAGACTATAATATTCTGATATTTTTAACTTTCGTGTTTACACGAATAACGACAGTTTATTATTAAAGTGTTTGATTAAATGTTTTTTAATAATGTATTTAGAGATATAAGGTGTCGTCTCTTGTCTTTTAAGTTATTTTTTTCGTGCTGTCGCAAAACCAATGACAAGCAGAAATATAAAAGAACATAAATAAATTATGTTGTTAAAAAAATATGTTGTGGTCAGAGTCAGCAAATATTAATTCCCACATCGAAGGTAGCTTCTTGACGTAATTTTCAATGATTACCAGGTAACAGACTCCAATCATTTTAATATTTGATTTAGAGTTACCAACAACAAAGCAGCAGACCAATGACTACCAAATAACAGGCCCACCTACATTAATATTTGATTTAGAGTTAGTATCAACACAACAGCAGATCAGTGACTACCAAGTACCAGACTCCACCCACTTTAATATTTGATTTAGAATTGATAACAATACAGCAACAGATCAATGATAACCAGGTAACGTTCTCCACCCACTTTGATACTTGATTTAGAGTTAACAACAACAGACAAATTACTACCAGGTAACGGACTCCACTCACTTTAATATTTGATTTAGAGTTAGCAACAGATCAATGACTACCAGGTAACAATCTCCACCTACTGTAATATTTACTTAGATTTAGCGACAACATAGCAACAGATCAATGAGAACCAGGTAACAGACTCCACTCACATTATTATATGATTTAGAGTTAGCAACAACACAACAACAGACCAATGACTACCAAGTAACAGTCTACACCTACTTTAATATTTGACTTTAGATTTAGCGACAACATAGCAACAGATCAATGACTACCAGGTAACAGACTCCACTCACTTTAATATATGATTTAGAGTTAGCAACAACACAACAACAAACCGATGACTACCAAGTAACAGTCTACACCTACTTTCATATTTGACTTAGATTGAATAATGGTTCCTCAGGATTGGGCTTGGCATGGCCAGGTGATTAAGCGCTCGACTCGCGATCTAAGGGTCGTGGGTTCGAATCCCCATCATCGAACATACTTGCCTTTTTAGCCGTGGGGGTGTTATAATGTGACGGTCAACCCCACTGTTCGTTGGTAAAAGAGTATCCCAGGAGTTCGTGGTGGGTGGTTTTGACTAGCTGCCTTCCCTCTAGTCTATCAGTGCTAAATTAGGGACGTCTAGGGCAGATAACCTTCGAGTAGCTTTGCGCGAAATAAAAAAAAACAAAAACAAGCGAAATCCTTAGGGTTAGTGATAGAATCTGGGAAGTACAATTTTCTTGTAAAATCTGTCAATAGATAGCTGGTAATTTCGGATTTGAAACAAATACACACAAAAGTTTAAACTACTTAGTTAACATACACTTTTCACTTAAACAAATCTACTTGTTATATGAACCACAGTAAAAGCTTCCTCCTGGATATAATTATATCGGCAAAGTTTAGTTATATGCCTAACAATATATATATAATTGTAGTCTCAAACATATGATAATTTGTTATTTTGTTATAATACAGCTAATACAAATGTATTACAGGCGATAATAATTTCGAACACAAAAATATAAAATGTCGAGAAAACACACAACTTTACTTTGATTCCAGTCATATTAGAAATGGTTCTATCAAATAAGAGCAGAAAATGCTGAGATAAAACGGTGTGAAAAGTCCAAACTCTCTTTCTATATTCCTCTTCCATACCCAGGTAATCTGGAGGGTATCTATACAATCACTTCCATTCAACCATTTGGTTTATTACTAATATATATTGATTTATATTTTCGTATTTTCTTCTCGAATTTGAGCTCGGACCAAGATTTTGAGCTCTCGTGTTTTTAATGTCTTGTAAGCACAGTAGATAATTAATTTTCATGCTAAAAACTTGAATATTAAAGTTATCTGGTAGTCATTGGTCTGTTGTTGTGTTGTTGTTAACTCTAAGTCAAATATTAAAGTGGGTGAAGTCTGTTACTTGGTGCTCATTGATCTGTTGCTATGTTGTCGCTAAATCTAAGTCAAATATTACAGTAGGTGGAGACTGTTACCTGGTAGTCATTGATCTGTTGCTAACTCTAAATCAAATATTAAAGTGAGTGGAATCTGTTACCTGGTGCTCATTGATCTGTTGCTATGTTGTCGCTGGTTTGTTTGTTTGTTTTTAATTATGCACAAAGCTACACAAGGGCTATCTGTGCTCTGCCCACCACGGGTATCGAAACCCGGTTTTTAGCGTTGCAAGTCCGCAGACATAGCGCTGTGCCACTGGGGGGCTAAACAAGTGGTCATCAGTCATTTACTTCTGAGATCTACAGATTTTCAAAACACGTAAGTTTTAAGAGAATTTCATTTGGTACACTCTAAATGATTTGATTCGTTGATTTATACACCTTGGGAGGTCGAAATTTTGATGTAAGTTCAAAGCAAAGTTGATTCAGTTTAATCTTGTCTCGGTATTTTTCCAGTGCATTTCAGTTCCCTGTTGTTCAGTTTAAGCCTTGGTCCAATCTAATAAAGCCGGGTGTATTACGTATATTAACGTATAACATGTAAACTTACTGGTCAAGTGAAACCTTAACTTAACAACTTTTGACATAAGTTTCTTTTTATGTTTGTGGCAGAATTCTGAATGTGTCTGTTCATTTTAGTTTATTTTCAAATAGTGTAGTATTCAATCCTGTCCAGTCACTTGAGAACGTTCGGTCTTTATTACTTAACCCGTAGGATACCTGTGTGATATATAAATACTTTCTACGTGTTTCTACTTTCCTATTTTGATATAGTATTATTAATCTGGTTTCATCATTTATTCTGTATACGTGCAGATTAACTTACTTCGTTCTAACTGCCCTTGGTCTTTTGTCATTTTTTTGGAGATAGCACCTATCCTACCCATGACGGTTTGGCTATGATACTCCATGCTGTGCAAGAATATAAAAAGTGTACTCCAGTGACAGGTTAGGAGATATTTTGATGTTATAAGCTCCCTTATATTTTAATAGGATTGACCAATACTGACGAAGGTGGTGCATAATATAGTGTCAACGAATTTGGTATATAATACTATGATCTCTAAGCTAGTTCTCTCAAGCTCAAGTTCTCAGTTTGGTAAGTGAAGCTTTCTTTGTAAACGTCTATCAATTGGTCATCGGTACGTTTATAGACTTAATATGCTTTAATCCTTGAATTGGTTCTCATTGGTGGACAGAAAGCATACGGTAATCATGCTGTTCTTCTTCCTTTACAAGCATTATTTTGTTTGTATTTGTGAAGTTGAATAAAAATGGTTTCATTGTACTTTTCTACATTTGTGTTCAGTCTCTTTCTTTCTTAAACTCGGGCAAAGTCAGAGAATTCAGAATTAATGGACAATAAATATCTTGTTGAACCTCCGGCTATTAAGGAAATCTGTCCCATTATTCTAGCGTTAACTCAATTTTTCTAGTATGTACCGCACCTGTCTGTATTTATATTTGTATTGTGTATTTATGGGAAGCTACTAAGACTATCTTTCTCCGTCCCTATATAATTTGGAGCTACTAAATAGAGCGAAGGATGGCTAGTCAACAGTACCTAACTACCAACCATCCCTGGTAAGGAATTAATTGTTCCTCTTATAGCATCCACATAACTTAAAGAGTGGGAAATATTTAGTAGTATCGCACGGATTTGAACCTGGCTAGCCAGCTCCAATGTTTAATGTTTTACCACAGAGCAAAACCGAGCCCTGTATATTAGCCGTAAATTAAATTCTCATACTTCTTGTTATTGTTGAAGCAATTACTGTCCTTCAATTCTTTAACACCGAATACACACATTTGTTTAGCTAGTTTAGCTAGTTTAGCCTTGAAAAAAGGTGTTACTAAATGAAGTCCCCCTGGGAGTCAGTGCTAAGTGTAGAGACATACAATTCTAAAATCCTCGGGTCGTTTCCCCAAGGCGAACAGATCGCAGAAGCCCGTTGTATAACTTTACGTTAAAATAACAACAACTTTCAAATTTTAGAACACTAAATGTTTTAAATACTTTAGGCTTCTCATATATACCTTTCTTAATTTGTGTTTTCCACAAATGTTAATAAACAACCAAGAAAGAAAAGACATAGAAAATATGTTTCAAATTAATAAAACCAACCCGTCTTCAGTGAAATTGTAAATAACCATGTCTTGGGATAAAAAGAAATCTGAAACTGGTATTTGGAAAACTGGCTAAAGATACAAATAAATTTATATTTGTTTCTTTTTAATACCGTAATCTTATATTTATTTTTTGAACAATATGCATATACGTTAAACAACAAGTTACCTAGCTCTGCCCATCGCTTCCTGGCCACTAAGCTACCGGGAAGCTTAAAAGTATGAGCTTAGCCTTATCATGGCAAAACGAGAAAGTACAAGACAAATGATTGATTGATTGTTTGAAGTTAAGCACAAAGTTACACAAAGGACTATCTGTGCCCTGCCCAACACGGGTATCGAAACCCGGTTTCTAGCGTTGTAAGTCCCCAGACATACCGCTGTGCCACTGGGGGGTATGGCAAATGAAGATAGCCCTTTTTTTCTTAGCTTTAAAAAATTTCAACACAACACATTGTTAATCAACCTACCATGCTTTTCACAGAACTAATATTTGTATTATATAATAAAAATGGACAATCCCTGGAGCATTTTTTTCTCCAAATAAAGAGATGGACGATGAGATGCCCACCGTAGGGATCGACCCCGAATTTTAGTGTTATAAGTCCTACCGCTAAGTAACTGGGAAACTCAAATAAAATATTAAATTTTTCTGCCAAAATAACTTCCCAATAAAATACGATTACGTAGTAAAAACATTTGATAAAAAATCTGATTTTAAGAAAGAGTTGATGTTAAGCACAAAGCTATGTAATGAGCTATTTGTGTTGTGCCCACCACGGGTTTTGAAACCCGATTTTTTAGCCAAATTAGTGCCAGAAAGGCAAGAAGCCAATGACGATAAAGAAGAATGTAAACAAACTAAATAAATTCGTGATTCTAATGTCTCTGGAACTCCGGCAAACAACTTGGGACGGAGGAAAGGAGCTTCCCATAACTTCGTGAGGGCGGAAGACTGTATACAAACACTTTCTAACAAAGCGTCTTTACCCAATAAAACCCACAACAAACCAGCCAGGAAACCAGAGAAAGAACTGAAGAAGACAATCTGACTGAGGTAGACGTCAGCAAAATCCTCAAATGGGCTGAGGGGAATGTTGATATGCTTCTAACAAAAGTTGGGTTGAAGATAAATACCTCAGGACAGGCTTCAAGGGAGAGAGAAAAACTAAATTCTTGAAAAAACGTGTCTTTAATAAAATATATTTTGAAATATCAAGAACGTAAGAGATCGTTTAATTTTTCAGATAAATGAAGTATTGCTATGATAGTATATGAAATACTATTTCAAAAACCGAACAGAATTATCATAGGATACAACAATAGAATATCTTACGATACTATTGTGTTCAACCATCTTAATGGAAGAATTTATTTCTATAATTTAGTTTATCCTCTCTAAAGTAACTATAAAATTTGTTTAATTATGAATGTAATTTTACACTTCTGCTAAAATATCTGCTCATTGTTAACAGTATACCCTGTTCATCCTTCTTCTAGTGAACGTGATGAGTTTTTTATAACAACGTTAATTATATTGTGCTTATGATCTGGTTGTGTATGAAAACATGTTTATTTTTTTGCATTTTGTTTAACGCAAGGCTACACAATGGGCTACCTATGCTAAGTCTGCCGCAGCGATCAAACCCCAAATTTTAGCGTTATAAGCTCTGAAGCTTACCGCTTAGTCCCCGGAAGATCAATGGGCTATGCGTGATGTGCTGTCGACATGGATCAAACACCGAATTTGAGCTTTGTAAGTCTTAAATCTTACCACTGAGCCACAAGGGTGCGAATATATGTGAAATCAAATCAAGGTTTATTTTACCAATCCTGGCGTTGGGAGTTTTATGGTACACAAAGCTTTACTAATCATACTTAAGACTATTTTCTTGAGTGTATCGACAAATTAATGGTATAATGCATGTATATTTTTAAGGAATATAACTTCCAAGAATTGGAAATATGTTGTAATCAAATCATCTGTATATTTTTACTTTAGTACTTTATGTTTGTTTGTTGAATTTCGCGCAAAGCTACTCTAGGGCTATTTGTGTTAAGTATTCCGAATTTTAAAGTTATAGACTAGATGGAAGGCAGCTAGCTAGCTAACATCACCTAGGGCCAACTCTTGGGCTACTCTCGTTGAATCAAATAGAGGGATTTCATAGACAGTCTTGTACCGCACCCGTCGCCTCAAAGTGCACAGAACGATATTTTTGAGAGGTGGGTGGGGAAGGAGATGCAATAACAGGGCGCAAAAGACGGAACTTCAAATCCAGTCTGGCATGACAAACACCGGGCCTCTTTATGAACTAGCCTCAAGTATCTATAAATGTTCCTCCGCGTCTTAGATGACGTAGTGGAGGAAAATATTATGCTCGTTTAAGGCTGTATACATGATTCTAAGATCAATCTAGTCCATCATTGGCATTTGCTACCCATAGAGTGAAGAGTGACTCCACTGAGATACAAGTGTGATAATTCAGTCGGTTCAAGTACCGCATCTAGTTTTTAAGCCTGTAAAAAGTGTAAAAGCTACACTACCACTAAATATTTATATCATATATATTATATATATATATATATACACATTGTTCTTTTCGCTATTGACGAGAGTTGTTCAAAATGAAGCAATTATTTACGAGTCTTTTTAACACGTGCTAGCTTAGAAACCTATTATTTATTCTACTCTTGACTACTTTATTATTATTATTCACACCGTGCACTAGATAAACTAAATTTTATAGCGGTGCACATTTTAATTGCTGCAGCTCCTACTGTTATTGATAGAGTTTACGTTAACCCAGTTTCTATGCTGATAATACAGGTGTTTTAGCAAGTGTCTAGCCCTAATAGACACCAAATGACTCAGTAAACGAGAGAGTTAAAAAAAAGGATATCGCAACCCACTCCAAAGTTCCATAGAGCATCACGTGAGATTGAAATATCCGCAATTTCATTTGATTTTAAATGAAAGACTAAAAACGCGGATTTACATATTTTAAATTTAAATATATTGTTATCGCCATCTTGACGCTTATTATATCGATGACTTCTAGGATATTGTAGTGCGTGTTAAGATAATTCGCAGATGATCCAGTGCACGATCTTATTGCTTTCTCATTGTTACACTTTCACATTGTTGAATAATTAAACGTTACAGTATTGTAGTACCTATTAAAATAATTCGCAGATGATCCAGTCATTATCACGAACGTAGCTCGTAAGCTAAAATATTCTTCATATACATATACAAATGTATCTGTATGTGTGTTTTTGTGTATGTTTATTCCAACCATTGTTATTATGTGTCGACGAAAGTCTTAGATCGTTGACGCTGGGAAAAAGAACGTGACTTGAGCGTACCGCATGTTATTAGACACGTGATCGATATCACTGATGAGATACTTTAATTCTTTAAGAACCCCCCAGTGGCACAGCGGTATGTCTGCGGACTTACAACGCTAGAAACCGGGTTTCGATGCCCGTGGTGGGCAGAGCACAGATAGCCCTTGTGTAGCTTTGTGCATAATTAAAAACAAACACTTCTTTAAGCTTAATTGTTCGTTACTAACTGGCAGTTTTCTGTATCATATATTAAGTAACGTACAAATCACATGACTATTTTGCTTATTTGATGAAATACTAACATTCTTAGAGTTCTTGTAAATGCTTTAATGGAAATGAATGTTTTCTTTGATTTTCATTGGTGACAAGGTTGTTTGTTTGTAATTAAGCACAAAGCTACACAATGGGCTATCTGTGCTATGCCCACCACGGTTATCGAAATCCGGTTTCTAGCGTTATAAGTCCGCAGACATACCGCTGTGCCATTGAGGGCTGGTGACAAGCTAAGTTTCAGACTTCAAAACCGTTTATTTCCAAATTAATCAGGAACATACACGAACAACCGTTGTACAAACAACCCAATCTGATAAGACTTTTTGAACTTATCATTAAAACATATTTTACAAAACGTTAATAAATGCGATTATACTTAATGATATAGTCATACTTTTGATACCTGTTGTACATCGAGTTTCAGAAATCAATGAATCATTAATTTTTCATAATTTTGAGCCTCAACCCCCTAATTGGCGATAAGCCATTTTGAACCTTCAGGACAACACTAATTCCATATTGGATATCAGGAAGGCGATAGCACTGCCTATGTAGGGATGGCTTGGATTGTTAATCGAAACGGTATTTTAAATATCTCCTCAATAGGTCATCAGAACTTTACAATACTATACAGTGTTTCCTTTTATAACAATATCTATGTAATGACTGAGTCAGAAGTTCTGGGAATGTCTGTAAATATCATAGCAAAAGGTTTGACTTTCTTGTTTTCTTTCTTTCTTTTGCTTCTTTTTATTACATGATAATTTAAAAACAAAACAATGGTGTCAACCAATTTCATTGAAGTGACATAGTTTCAAACGGAGTATCTACTTTTATAAGTAATATTAATAACTAGTTAATAATTAAAACAATCATAATTCTTGTGTAAACGATTTTTCATTACCTCTTGAAGTTAGCTTTCTTACATAAATTTGATGTTCCTTTAAAAAAAACTTAAGTACAGG
>NW_013666465.1:42202-52366 GCF_000517525.1 Limulus polyphemus
GGAGAGATCGAAGTCAATTACTTTAATGAAAATTCGATGATAACTTTAAAAAATATAAAGTTGTTAACGTGTATGGGCATTTAGTATATAATTCCATAATCTGTATTTATTCACTAAATTTATGTACTTATACAACATTGGTTTTAACCCGAAAGTACATCACTGGTAACCTGCAAGAGTGTTTTTAGGTCTGCCTCACAACGCTAGTAACCAAACTAGGCTAAGTCATATATTAACAGTTTCGTTTTGAGTTTACTTACTAATTAAGTATATCTTATTACAAGTTACAGCTTGTACAGTAAGTAAGATTTGTATTTAGAACAGTTACAACGTTTTGATCATTTTACTTACTGTAAAAACTGTAACTTGTAATCAAATAACTCTTATATTATTAATGGTCTGTTTGGCCTTGGTGACCTTGTGAAGTTGGGAGAACAGGGATGCTTCTAACCAATTGAATTGTTGATTTGTTCAACTAGCAGAGATATTGAGTAAGGGTGTGCTTTAAGATTAGATTAGAATTGAACTTCCAAGTATCGAAACGACCTCGCAGTCTTGGACTGTGTGATTTATGTGCATCTCCATATATATAATAAACACAAGAGTGTTCAGTCTGTTCTTGTCAGTGTGCAATAATTTCCTTTTATTCCCCTTGTAATTGAGTTTTATTATAGTTTCAATTTCTGTTTATTTCCTGTTGACGTTTTTGTTCAAGTGAAAGTAACACTCTGATGCCTATTCCCTGATTTTCCACTCATCTCATAATACATACACCCATTGACCAAATTATTGAGTATTCCGTCATTACATGTTTTACGTAAGCACCACAAACAAATAATTTCTAATGCCTCTAGCTGAGTTTGTCGACAGTTTAATTGAAGGAAAACAACCAGTATCCAGTGTTCAACGTTTCACTTTTCGGATTCATCAGGAAGTAGTAGATAACCTAATTCTTGATGAAGTCCTTAGGTGAAACGTTGAGGAGGTAAATAATTTTTACTGTAAATTAAACATGTTTATACTCCAGTATGTAGTATGATACCTGGATTCTACTGGGTTTCTTCGACAGTTGTAAAAGGTATTTTAGCCTTAATTGTAACTTTAAAACTAAGTAACTATGGTTTAAGAGGTAAGATGATTCCTGCAGAGGTAACAAGTGGCTGTTGTTCATCCCAACTGTTCTATAGCATGTCACGTGAGTAGAGCGTTTAGTGCCGCCAGTTTGTTGAATTGGCACTGTTCACGTGATAACTCGAGATCCAATAAGTTTTTGTTAAAAGACTAACGAACATAAAAAGGTATTAACCAAGTTTTCTTTTATCGTATCAGCAGTGCTCATGAAGTTGTACTGGTACTGTGAGGTGCTAGAATAAACATTAACCTAAAAATTATGGTTACAGCTTAAATACACGTATTTTAGTTCATGTTTCCCCCCTGTTTACTAAACTGTGATTGAAGTTCAGATAATTGTGCTAAGCCTTATATTAAATTACCTTGCGTTTCCTTTCTTCTCAACTTGTTATAATCCAAAATAATTTTTTAAGAGTTTGAAGGAAAATGTATTTTTCTGGTGATTTTTCTTGCATGTTCCTAAAACAAAAAACGACGGTTTAAATAATTCTTCGCTCTGTTTATGCTATCTATCCTGTGCCTAAACCAACGATCGAGCCCAGAATTTTAAAGTCATGAGCGCTTAATTTTACGGGGGGGGGGAGCTTTTTACTGTAAAGTGTGACTTAGCATGTTTACTTTTTACTGTTGTTGTTGTATAAAATATTCTTAATACAAAAATCTAACTTAATAAAATCCTTTCTTTACATTGTTTTATAATACGTTAGTTAATTTTTTAAATTCCATCAGTTTTATGAAAATTTGATAAAATGTTTATATATCTGTTAAGTCACAAGTACAACTTTTCTACAATGTATAAATGATCTCAAAACAACTTGGCTTTCAAATTATTTCAAAATAAAAGCACTCAGATAATCTGGCCTGATAGTTTCGTGTATATGAAAGTAGTGCTAATATAATGTGGCTTGACATTTCTTGTACATTAAAGCACTCAGATCATCTGGCCTGATAGTACTACTTTCATATACACAAAACTAATGTAATGTGGCCTGATAGTACTACTTTCATATACACAATACTAATGTAATGTGGCCTGATAGTACTACTTTCATATACACAAAACTAATGTAATGTGGCCTGATAGTTTTGTGTATATGAAAGTAGTACTAATATCTCATATGACTTGACGTTTCTTGTACATTAAAGCATTACAGAATCTGGCCTGATATTTCTTGAAGGTAATATAATTGGGCCTGGTAGTTTATATATTTAAGATTTAAAAACAAAAGTTTACACTTTAATAATACCAAATGTTTTATTAAAATTTCAGATATACACTTAAATGAGTTGAATAATTAGCAAAGTATATTTATTTTATTTTCATTTGATGACATATTTCGCAATCGTTTCTTTCTTATCATTATTTTTCCCAACAGAGTTTAAATTATTGGACCGATTCTACGGTTACGTTACACGTGTGCTTTATTTTTCGTTTACTTTGACTATGTGGTATCCTCGTTTACTGTAGCTTTGTATATCCTGTTCTGTAACTGGGATTATTTAATGACAAATTGAAAAGAAAGAAAGAAAGTCAAAGCATCAACGACTATGGAGTGGATATGGATTTTTTAACAGCCCAACAATGACACTACCATAAGGATAGGTACTGAGCTTGGTGAGTGTCTGTATATTTGTGTGGAGCAATTTACTACTGAGGCGCAGACACAATGAAACCACTATAAAATATGTCTGCCCCATAGAAAATGAAAACCACTAATTAAGAAGTAATTTACATCTCGATACCAACTAAGCCTTATTAATTTGTAAATGCTATAAGTGGGTCAATCAATTACACTGTTTCTCACGTTATTTCTTTTTGTACTCCCATTTCAAGTTAGCAACACTTGATTTTAGGCTGGAAAGGATATTAGTCTTTTTTATTCTTATAAAACATCAGCTTTTTATGGGTGCTGTTTACAATAAAGTAAGATTTATTTAAACGTGAACACACACACGCATATATGTATATATAGAATAAAACAGACAGTCAAATAAGTTAAATTTTAATGAAATACTATTTACATCAGCGACTTTATGATTTAATAGTAGAACAAGAAATTAAGCCAAGCCAAAACAACTCTATAGAAATAATAAAGAAAATGCCATATAGAATTCATTATTCAGCTAAAAGAATGAATATGCTAAAATTCGGCTTTTCTAAACTTATTTTAGCCTAATCTTAACCGAAAAAACGTTTATGTTTTTGTTAACAAGAGCAGTTTTGTGCCATATTAATAATTTTACGTGTGAGTAATACGTGAGAAAAATCAGAATAATGAAAGTAGGATTTAGTTACCGTTATTTTCTTCTTATGTAGGTCCCCATAAAATCTATTTTTCCGTGCATATATATATACACATTTTTGTTTGTTTTTTTCATTTTCCCATACAATTTGATGTTTTGGTCCACAGTAGTCCTACAAGAAATGAATGTTTTACCAAAAATGTTCTTAAGCATCCATCCAAAAATCGTAGTTTTTCACGGCTCGGTAAAGAAATTGTTGATTTATTTTTATTTTCTTGCAATGTTCCAATGTTCACTAACAAGTTCCTTTATTGGCTGGCAGAACCGTTGCCGTGGAAACATTCGACGGAGGTATCCTGGTAACGGGTTTATGTTCATGGCAAGTGGAATTAATTTCTGGAGTGATGGTTTCTGGAGGCACGAGACCTTCCTTCATTCTTTTCTTCTGTTTCATTCTTCGATTTTGAAACCAAATTTTTACTTGTGTTTCATTCAGTTGAAGAGCGTTGGCAATTTCTATTCGTCGTGCCCTAGTCAGATATTTGTTAAAGTGAAATTCTTTCTCTAATTCTGTTAGTTGTTTGGTAGTGAAGTTTGTTCTGCCTGGTCCATTACTTGCTGACGAATCTCCTCCAACACCACAACCGCCATGTCCTATCCCATTGTACTCGTGATCTGACTTGTGAGCTGGATTAGGACAAACAAAAATTAACGTAGGAAATTTGATTATTAAAGAAATAATTTTATTAAATCTTTAAAAAGAACCACTTGTTTTACTTACCCTTTAATTTATAGGGCGGGATCTGTACGACCCTAAAGATTTTAGTTTGTTGACAACAAATTTTCCTGTTTGTAATAATATTGATATTTTTGTATTCTCGCGCACTAGTAAAAGTTTTTGAATAAAATATTTCTAAACAAACTGTAGTTGTTTTCTCCAACAATAGAAACAAAGCTTTGGAGTTTAATTGGTTAGGGTTGTTGTATTTAGAATTTTTGAGCAAAATTACACAAGAGCTATCGACGAATATTAATCCACAACTTTGAAGTAAATAGACTAGCTGAAAGGCAATTATTCAACCTCAACTACCGCCAACTTTTGGGCTACTCTTTTTTGATCGAATAGAAAATGAATGTGTCGCAAAATATGGAACTGTCTGTCATGTGTAAGACTATACACTTCAAGCTAAAAGAAGTATATACCGACATAAAATGCTATACGTGGTATATGAATGGACATATCTATGAAAAGGGATGTTGAAACTAATAATTGTAATCGGTGCATAACTCTCACATATAATAAGTCTAGCATTTATCAGACACGATGGTGTACTTTGCGCGTTATAACAACTGTGCTGGAGGGAGGAAGAGGTCTTCGGAAGTACCTGGCCCTCCCATATCCCGATAAAAGGATTTAAAGCCCGACCCATAAGAGAAGAAGTGGGATTTAACAGTGATCTCTTAGTGCATCTACGACCCCACAATATAGACTGCGATTTAGGGGGTAAGAGGACAAGAACCATAAACCATTGGAATAAATAATATTACAGGCACTCTAATCATTTGGCCACGCACGGCCCAAGTCTAATTGGAAAATTCAACGCAAACCTGTTCTGACTGCGTAAGTTAAAGAAAAGGGTGTAAAGATAAGTCTTCAAATCCACAATAGATGTGTATTGAATACTTAGAACAATAATTCAACGTGAATTCTTATAGGATCTACCATAATATGTTTGTAAACAAAAATATATGGAATGGGTTGTTTGCGTTGTGCCGGTAAAGAACCCCAATTTTAACTTACCACTGAGCCATTGTGGGGGCCCACCCTAGTAATTATGCTACAAAGGAATCATTCCTAATAATTAAGGTTTAAAATTCCAGACTTGTAAGAGATAGTAGGGGGGAGTAAGAAAAACAACAGGGTTTCCCCCTCGTGGATGATGAGGTCAATATCTGTCTGCTACTAGCTGAATCTTATATTATGTGTTTCCGTGGTGGGTGGCATGCAACACAACAGGGCATCTGCAAGCGACAGTGGTTTTAAATAACGTCCTGTAACAAAGTTCTTAACAAAGGAGAGTGAAAAAGTACTTCCCCTATACCACTTCTTTGGTTCTCAGTGGACAACACTTCAAGTGATGATTCCAAAGCAACTGAGTTCTTGATGCTAAACATTCATTTTACTGAACTCACATGATAAAGCCCTGAATTTAGGAAAAGAATAAGTTCTGTACTTAACGGGATCGTGTTATTGACTGATGTCTGTTTGCTCACGACCTCAAAATAACTAGTTCACGTTTACTGTTTGTAATCTGGTGTAGTGTGCTTATAGGAAACATAATTCAGTTTCTTTTTTGAACACCCCCTGATTTATAAAATATTCTAAAACTGACTAAAAAGATAATATATTTTAAATATTCCCACAGTGCACGATCTCATTCCTATTGAAAAGCGTAAGCCTTTTCGAAAGATGTAGTTTAAAGCAGTATGATGAAAGAGAGAAGTTAATTTATGCATACATATATAAGCAAAGTTTATCAACTCCTGAAAAAGTGTCCAAGGGTCGCCGAAATATTGGGTGTTTAATAAAAAAGTAACAAACAAAAAAATTACTTCTTATATATATATATATATATTATTCTGAAAATAAAATTTAAGTGACATCATTCAACGATGCAGCTATTCTGCCAGACATAAAACTGTATTATTAGAGAATAAAAGCGAAACAAAGAGAATTACAAACCGAGCGATCCAGCGGGAAGATTAATCGGTTGGTATATTAAAATCACATTACTGGCTGTACACCAGCTGTCAAGAACACTATCACAGGCCTATAGCCACACCGACATCCGAAAACCTGGCGAAACAAAATCGATACCTCACATACTTTCTCTAAGTATGTGCAACGTGGTTTAATTTACGAATGAATTTGAAAACCAAAATGATCACATCATTCGTCCTCTTGTCGTAAATCTGAACTTTTTTTTTCTATATTTCTGATCATTCGATCGATATGTATGGAAACTCAGAGCTACAAAATTATCTCTAAAACGTGAAAAATTTACTGAATTTTATTTGTTAAATTTTGAGCAAAGCTATTCGAGCGCTTTCTGCGCTGACAGTGAATAATTTAGAAGTAACAGACAGGAGAGAAGGCAACTGGCTAACACTACCCACCATCAGCTTTTGGGCTACTCTTTACCACTGAAGAGTGGAATCGTCTCTCCAATTGTAACACTCCATGCTTGATATGGCGAGCATGTTCAGTGTCGGTTTTCGAACCCGCAGCCTGCAGATTGTGAGTCGAGCGCCCTAACTACCATGCCATGCTAGGCCTGTTTGCTAAATAACATTTACGCCAAATTAATTTCCATTTATGTAGACTTCATCGCTATATTCTGTCTCTATACTCTGTTTTTATACGTGTGCTTTAAAGCCTTAATTGGAAAACCGTGTAAGTCAATAAGCATAAAGCTCTTTACGAAACCTTTCTACTGTTGCTAAGTAACCAATGAATCCAAACAATAATTTTCCTGAGCCACCCAGCACGTTTCCAAGTATTGATATTTACGAAACACTTGCTTTTAAGTTGATTTAAAAAACGAGCGTGGAAAATTAAAAATAAAATATATTAGTTGATAAAATAGCTCTTCTGTACATTAAGTTGATGTAGGTTTAACCATAAAACATAAAAAAACAATATAAACATAAACACTCCAAACACCAAAAGCAAAGAAAAATAACCACACGACCAATGAGTGTTTTATCATGCTACATTGTATGCCTCGTCAAACGTTTTTACGTAACGTACTTGTTTTATTAACGTATTAATAACATCTCATACACTTCCTTTTCCAAAAATTTACATATGTATTAATATAAGAAATCTTACTTTTTTAGTAGCGAACTGTATTTATTCATGTTTTTGTTGATGCTAGAAGCAATAATATATTATATACAGAAATGTATAAAAATGTAAACATTTTCCTAGAAGCAATAATATATTATATACAGAAATGTATAAAAATGTAAACATTTTCCTAGAAGCAATAATATATTATATACAGAAATGTATAAAAATGTAAACATTTTCCTAGAAGCAATAATATATTATATACAGAAATGTATAAAAATGTAAACATTTTGCTAGAAGCAATAATATATTATACACAGAAATATATAAAAATGTAAACATTTTGCTATAAGCAATAATATATTATATACAGAAATATATAAAAATGTAAACATTTTGCTAGAAGCAATAATATATTATATACAGAAATATATAAAAATGTAAACATTTTGCTAAAAACAATAATATATTATATAAAGAAATATATAAAAATGTAAACATTTTGCTAGAAGCAATAATATATTATATACAGAAATATATCAAAATATTTGTTTGTTTGTTTGAAGTTAAGCACAAAGCTACACAATGGGCTATCTGTGCTCTGCCCACCACGGGTATCGAAACCCGGTTTCTAGCGTTGTAAGTCCGCAGACATACCGCTGTGCCACTGGGGGCTTATCAAAATGTAAACATTTTTATTTTGTTGTTTTTCAACAATCGCTTTTCTGAGCAGAATTGATTTAGCTTTTGGTATGTATATATATTTCTTCGAAACATATTAATTTTCTGACCTCAATTAGTCACGAATAATAACATAGAGTCAAAGCTTGGGAGGTACTGTGAATCTAATTGCACTCTATAATTTTTTTTTTAACCAGGAAGAACAATTCTGTACCGATCCTACCACCATAGTAGTTTTTCCTAAGCATTTAACACCCTCTTTAACACCCCATCTTCTTGATAGGAAGACGAATAGCAGTGTTATATGCTTAGATGTTTTTACTTTAGATATATATATATATATATATATATAGGTAGTTGTATCTATATAGACCTGATGTATGTAATCACAGTTATCTAAATTAATTAATAATATTCCAGTGAGATGAGAAAACCGATATCACTCTGGGGGGCAGTTAACATAGTACTTTCGTCAAAGACGTAAATTTACAGAAAAAAGGTATAAACGTTAATTGTAAGAATAAACGCAAATTTTTAAGATAAGTTCTTTTCTTCATCTCGATAGTTACCATCAATTTTGGTCCACTGATTACCGGTGTGGATTGTATCTTATGCCAGTGGTTAAAATGTTTATTAGATGTTTGTAAAGAAATAAAAACAAGTCGCGGAAACAAAGCCAAAATGTTAATATGGTGTATTTAGTTGTGCATTGTATAAAACACCTTGAATTATTTTTCACTCTACATCCAATAACATATCATAGTTCTCTTAAGAACAAAAAATTAAAGTTAATTTTTTAACAGTTGTTAAACTGATTTATGGAGATTCTGAAAACTTGTTCATTTAATATAAAATCAAATATTTAATTAGAACAAGTTTGCTTGTAGTTAAACACCACGAGTATCGAGACCTAGTTTTTAGCGTTGTAAGCCCCGTCAAGACATACCGCTGAGCCAATGGGGGATAATTAGAACAAAAAATAAGGAAAGTTACTCTCTACTGACATTTCGTTTTGTAACCCATTGCATACATTGACGAAGAATTCGAAAACCTATTCAGTTACTATTAAACGTAACGATTCTTGTTGTATTTTGATAAAAAATAATACAAATATATCTTATTAATTAGAGTTGTTTAAAATATTTTTTACATTGAGAATGTTCCACACATACCAACTTTTTTTTTTCACGCATGGCAAATTGTATATTATTTATGATTCTTTGATACTGGGTAATAAGCACAATGATCTTTTTTTTCTATTTTTTTATAGGGTAGTGTTTATTGGGCAATATCTATTCTATTGAAGCTCTAATACATACTTGGTAGTCCAAATATAGTACAAAACAACGTGCCCCCCAGTGGCACAGCGGTATGTCTGCGGACTTACAACGCTAGAAACCAGGTTTCGATACCCATGGTGGGCAGAGCACAGATAGCCAATTGTGTAGCATTGTGCTTAATTACAAACGAAACAACGCCTTTTATTTTTCTTCTGAAAATTCCATTAAGGAATTTTGTGAGTCTATACGATGTAATTATTGTTGTTGTTTGAAGTTAAGTACAAAGCTACACAATGGTCTATCTGTGCTCTGCCCACCACAGGTATCGAAACTCGGTTTCTAGCGTTGTAAGCCCGCAGACATACCGCTGTGCCACTGGGGGGCCCATACCATGTAATTTCAAGCACTAACAGTCAGCGTATTATTAGGTACAAAAAGGCCATCAATAGGCTTTTCATTTTGTCGAATACGTGCTTATCGTTTCGTACATTTTATTCACGCCTTTTATTCGTATAATTATAATTAAAAATTATATAAGGTTTCAGATCTGGCCGATTGTACATTGTACTCTGCAATAATATCACTTTTACTTTTTTAAAACAACACGAGACTAAAGAGTAATAATGAGTAAACAAATTTTGATAAATTATTCTGTCACTCTTTAATTAACTGCACTTATTCGTGTATAACTTTCTAATCTGTTATGATGCAATAATTCTTCATGATTTCATCACCTACCTCAATCTAGGTATGATGCAATACTTTATTGATTGTATCAAAAACAGTAAACCTACATGTAACGTAATTTATCTTAATAATCTCATTATATGATATACATAGAATAAAAATAACAACAAAAAACACATAAAACAATTCACATCGGATTATATTTCATTCCGAAATCGTAGAATATGTTTTTTTGTTTGTTTTTCAAATTTCTAATATATACCAGGAAAAGTGGAATATAGAACTAAC
>NW_013666465.1:53366-62900 GCF_000517525.1 Limulus polyphemus
GATTATATTTCATTCCGAAATCGTAGAATATGTTTTTTGTTTGTTTTTCAAATTTCTAATATATACCAGGAAAAGTGAATATAGAACTAACATACTCATAGATTATTGAGCATATATCTTAAACACACAAAAAGTTGAGTCCCCCCAGTGGCACAGCGGCATGTCTGCGGACTTATATCACTTGGTGTGCAGAGTACAGATAGCCCATTTTGTAGCTTTATGCTTAACAACACACAAACAACAAAAAGTTGAGTCCCCCCAGTGGCACAGCGGCATGTCTGCAGACTTATATCTCTAGAAACCAGGTTTCGATACCTGTGGTGTGAAGAGTACAGATAGCCCATTTTGTAGCTTTGTGCTTAACTACACACAAACAACAAAAAGTTGAATAAGCCAGTAAAAATTTCAGGTAAGTTATCACACGAGAACGTTAAGTTAAAGTGTTAATTGGTAGAATAAGAAAATTTCTATATGAGCATTTCTTTTCCATTTTAGGAACAAATGCTAAGAAGAGTTTTTTGTTTGTTGTTAAGCGCAAAGTACACAATAAGCTATTTGTGATGTGTCTACCGTGGAGAATTGAAACTCAAGTTTACCGTTGAGCCAAGAGAAGTACATGCACGTAGTGATGAGAAATGGGCCAACATCATTTCTTGTTTTGTACGAGTGGTAAATTTAATGTGTACTGGTTGTAAAGACCGAAAAATACAAGCATACAGCGGAACGATGTGATATAAATCAAACAGCTGTGTGGGTGTATCCAACTGTCTGAATAGAAAAATAACAGTTGCTCCATAGATAACATAGAAACCTGAGAAAACTGTGTAGATAGTTTCCTAAACTACTAAATAAACATTTTATTGAAACATATAAGGATTTTATCCATACCTAGGATTTATATTACACATATATTAATGCAACCTCAAGATTTTTAGAAAAACCTATTTTCTTTTTCAAAGTAAACGTTACTGAATTCGAATTATTTCAATAATTAATTCCATATTTTTTCATGCGAGGACATTGAATATAACTTGTTTACAGTTATTCAGGTCTCTATAAAGACGTCGGGTATCAGGTAATGATTGACATATTTTCCTTTTGTTAAAAATCAGTGAAGTTGCAATAAATTTCGATTTTCCTCAATTTCAAAAATTTCTGGTATAAATTTATCAGATTTTCTTTTCTGTGAATATATGCTGTTTTATCAAAATTGTTCATATTTTACTCAATATTTAAACTTCTTTCGTCCATTTTATATTTTCCAACTTCTCAATGTTTCATTCGTTTATCTATATATTACTTTTAAGAGATCAAAACGTATTTTATTACCTGTTCTTGTAAGAGATGTTTTGCGGGATTTTAAATAAACTAGAAAAGCTTATTTTTATATTTTTGTCATCCTTGAGTTTCACTATGCTTTAACTTTATATCTTGTATCTTTTAAAAACATTTTTAAGACTCATTCAAGACTTGACTTTTTCCATAATGCTGGAAGGCTTACCTATTTAAGAGTTAATAATTATTTAACTTAAAATAATAAAGTAACTAAATCACTATCAGTCTTACAACATTCGCCTTTCAGGATCTTGCCCATTTTTTAAATTCTTACACTTTACCAACAATATTAGTTTCCCTACTAAAACTTTGAACAAACAAACATATATACTACACACACATAAACCAACATATACACATTTGTATGCGTATAAAACCAAAAACTGCACTGTTAAATAGTTATACGTAACAACTCGTAAATACTTAACTTTTGCCCCCCAGTAGCAAAACGGAATGTCTGCGGACTTACAACGCTAAAAACCGGGTTTCGATACCCGTGGTCGGCAGAGCACAGATAGCCCTTGTGTAGCTTTGTGCATAATTAAAAACAAACAAACAAACAATACTTAACTTTTAACCTCATTAAATATAAATGGAAAAAGTGAATAAGTGGGTCTGAGAGATATTTGTAACATACATGAAAAAGCGTGAAATTTTTATCATGCTTTTAGGTTGCTAAATAATATTGTTCTCTTTGAGCAGACGAAACAAAATGTTTTTTTTAAATAAAAATGTATTATATTGATATATTTTTCGAATACCTTAGTATTCTGACGACAGGAAAAAAATTCTATTAATACGTTTCCTAATCAAGGCACTTTATTGTGGTCTCCAAAATACATATCCTTTTAATTTTTATTACGCAAAGTGTAATAAATGCAAGTATGATATTACATATTATAGAAAAGTAGGATCGTTTCTATTTAAGCTACGTGTTTGTGTGTTTTTAGTGTTTACCTTTTATTTCATAATATACATCATAAAAATGCAAAATCCCGTACACTTTCAATAACTTGAGACGATTAGTTTCTGTGATTGAAATGCATAATCGGGTGAATTAAATCAAATGTCAACAAGATAATTGTGATTGGAATTATGTAACTGCACATGTGTGATTTCAGATAAACCAGAATCAATATTTTTCCTTGTCTCGTTCTGTATTTAAATTTTCCTAAGCAAACATTCTCAGGTTCTGAATTTGTTTCTACCTCTATTCTGCAAGTGAGAGAATAGAGCAAAAGGACGATGAATTACACGTATTTTATGTTTAGAGAAAATACTGATTTACATGTATATTAGAGTCAATTGAAGTTCGTAGGAATTCTAAGGGACTTTCTCGGTAGTTAACACTGCTCTTTAAACTGTCTTTAGCAAAACATCAGAAGAAAAAAAACGACTGAGATAATGGAAGCGATAAGACGACGATGAGTATAAGAGCCGACCAAAGCACCAGGTAATCATAAGTTATATTCAGTTTTAAACTGGGTGTATACGCCATCCTGAAGTGGTAGGAACAGGTAGCTTTGGAGCCCCAAACATTTCCAGTCGAGGTCAGAAAAAATAAGTGAAGCTGTTAAGAATTTCAGGCGACTACTCAGAGCACTAGAGGAGGGACAATATTTCAGAAAAGTCTTTAGGGGGGAGGGTCATTAAAAACGTGAAGTATACATAATCATCGTGACGTCAGCAATTATTAGCCTTGTCATTTACCGAGAACTGGTTATTCCATATAAGGAACATTAGGTCTCTCTGTTGCCTCAACAATATATTCAACACAGACAGAACTATATGAATACGTACACAAAAAGATCATAAACACATTGTTTACTTAATACTGTTTGTTTAAAATACGTTTTACTCATCATTGTAATGCGACATAAACGTTATCTTACTTAGAGGCAGCTGTTGTTTTAAACCATCAATCATATACGGTTAGCCTATAACTCCATACACCTATGCAATAGGATGTCATTGTTTTGTAGTGAAGTTTATTTTGTTTTAATATCCGTATTACAATGATTATGCTAGATAAACACCCTATTACAAAAAAATACAGGCCGCATCTCATTATAGCCTGCTCTACTTCTAATCACGTGGGTCATAGAACTTCTGCATGTTACTGCTCTTATTTCGATGATTTTTTTATTCTGTTTTTCATTAATATAAAACAAAAACGGTTATCCATGACTTAAATGCACATAACGTCACAAACAAGAAAAAAACAAAGAATATTAGAAATGAAAACAAAAACAGCGGTTATCTTCTCTATAGCTGTTCAATCACGTTTGTCCACAGAAAAAAGTTAAAAACACAAATGTTTAATCCTGCCAATTTCATGGGTACGTGAGTTTGTTTTTGAAGACATCTATTTCTTTGTTTACCTTTAAAATGAAATTTTGATGGAACTCATCTGCCTTAAGAGTTCTGTTTCCACCGTACATTTTTAAATATATTTTATATTTTTACATTTAAAACGACATTGTGATGGAGCTCATCTACGTTTTGTTTTATGTTTTGACAATAGATTTTTTTAACTTTTTCAACTTTATAATGACATTTCGGTGGAGTTCGTGTAGTGTACTCGTAATGTTTGATCTCCAAAACATTTTTTACTAACCTTTAAAATTGACATTTTGATAGAGCTCTGCTACTTTCAGTGTTGTATTTTGACGAATAAGATTGCTAGTTAGAAAGTTTCATACGTCTATAGCATAAACTAAATGCTAAAAGATTAATGTCTTTTATTTCATTTAAACTAGAAACATAATTCATCCAAACTAAAACTTCAAGTATCATACAGTTCAACATATGGAATGAAAACTTAATTCCATATAATTCAAATAATTATGTTTTGGTGAAGTCAGTACTAAGACATTCGCATTACTCTAGATCCATGTCTCTGTGAAACCCTTTCATTAAATTAAAATAATAAAATGAATTATATTATTATAATATTATTTTCATTCTCTAGCCACAGACTTATGACACCGTTAGAATGTAACATTACATCTTTCAGAGAAGATGTACATAAACGTTTACTGTGATGAAAAAATTACCTTTTTCTTCTCGGCATTTAAATGGATATTTATGCTTAATTTTTTGAACGTAGCAAAACATTTGTAAATTTGTAACGGATATCGCTCCTAGACATTTTGAGATTCTAAATAAAATACTTGCAAATTTTTAAAGGATTGTTATGCTAACTATTTATAAATCATTATTTCATGATTAAAACTTTGTCATTCTTCTCCCAGTTCACAAAATGCAGGTGAAATGCATTTGTTGTTGTTGTTGTTGTTGTTGTTAGCAAAAGGCCTGGTACGAAACTAATCTTATCATGACTTTAAATATACTAGTCAATTAATAAGAATCTGAGAAGTTTTGGATTTTTTAAGTTAGGTTCTAAAATATTCCCACAAGCGTTTAGTGAAAATTTTGGATTTTAAACAACTAAACGTGTTTAAACGTTCTGTGGACAGAGAATGTAACTTTTGTTCTGAAACATGTGATATATAACAGAGTAAAAAGAAAGAAAGAAGAAATGAGGTACAGTGTTTGTCCCAATTAGAAAAATCCCTTTAACATTCAGACTATGAGTGTACTTAATAACTATTATAAGTAATTTGTAAACAGTATGTTTATTGCGGACCTTAAGCTCCAAAGTAATCATCAATTCGTGAAAGATTATGCACAAGTGTCATTGACTTTTGTTTCTAGTTTTGGATTCTTTTAACTGGATACATGACTTACAGTAAGCACATAATAAAAAGCTCTAGCTTAGTGTTAAAATATATAAATAATATTTTTCTCAAAACTGGTGTTAAAATATAATTATTATTTTCCATCCAAAATATAGCAACTCTGAACTGAACATCATAGTTTTAATAGCATGTTCGGTCAGAGTTACAGTATAGGCTCTATATTGTCATCCGAGTCCTTAGTCTGGCTTTCTAGAATACAAAGAATAGCATGTAAAGACGAACTCAAGACGCATACCCAGAACGCCATGCTCGGATTATCAAGAAGTACGGAAGCAAGTCGCTTGTTGTAGAATAGCTGTTTTAAACTCACCTTAACATTACGAATATAAAAAAAAAGTAAACAAAAAGTTAAATCGGAACCTGCTTCACTCAGAAACTAAAAACGCGCAAGATTAATAGATAGCACTTTTAATGTATAGAGATCAAAATAAAGAGTTTCTGAGATTCTCTTTGAGCGGTTACTCAAGCTACACTACAATTAAAGCACCTGCTCAGTAGACCAATCCTATAATATTTAAGGATTAAAACAAAAAACATATAATAAAAGCTGAAGGTGGATGAATATTGATGTAAGAAAAAGTGCCAAATTTACCAACCACTAAATACCAAGAAATAAAAAAAAACATATAATAAAAACTGAAGGCGGATAAAGAGTTATGTAAGAAAATTTTCAAATGTACCAATCACTAAAGACTCAGAAAAAACAACAACATATAATAAAAGCTGAAGGTGGATGCAGAGTGATGTAAGAAAATTTTCTGATTTACCAATCACTAAAGACTCAGAGAAAAACAACAATAAAAACATATAATAAAAGCTGAAGGCGGATTCAGAGTGATGTAAGAAAAATGTTCAATTTACCAATCACAAAAGACTCAGAGAAAAACAACAACAAAAACATATAGTAAAAGCTGAAGGCGGATTCAGAGTGATGTAAGAAAAATGTTCAATTTACCAATCACTAAAGACTCAGAAAAAAAACAACAAAAAACAAATAATAAAAGCTGGCAGCGGATGCAGAGTGAGATAAGAAAAATGTCTAATTTACCAACCACTAAAGACTTGGGAATGAAAAACATGTGATAAAAACTGAAGGCAGATGCAAAGTGGTGTAAGAAAATTGTACAATTTATCAACCAAATGAGAACTATCAGATTCATTATCTCGAGAAAACAACCAATTTTTTTGGGGGTGTCCTGGTTTGCTTCGTTTTCTATAAATTATGTTAACATAAGAGACTCTCGCTTGAGGAAATATTAATAGGGCTTTTAACATATCCTTAAAATAACTTACCGTTTTTTGACATGTTTCTTTTGAATTGCATCCATTTATACTTAGGGACAGGGGCAGAGTGCTGAGCCATCAACGAGGTTTTACTGGTGATAACTACACCTTCTGAGGTGCCGCTGTCACTTTGGCAGGTGTCCCGGTGAGAAGCTTCATATCCCTGCTGGTAGCCGAAGCCATTCCTCCGCGGGAGGCCCACTGTAGCCATACAAGGATGAGGGCTCGTGGTAGTATCCACGCCGGGAGCATCAAGCCCGTTACGACGACTCTCTGAACCCGTTATAATCATGTTTTGATGATGAGGGGATACATTACGAGGACATTTTGCTTCTGAACCGTACTCCAAGACTCCGAAAGCAAAATTTTCAGCAATTTGAGTAGCGTTAGATCGTCCGGTGTCCGTCGACGAGGAAACGTACCCCATACTACTGAGAGTGTGATTTCCACTGTTCCCAATTTCCGAATGTCCGAGACGCCCTGGGTGGACATAGCGCACGCTGCCGTCCAGGTTATTGTAGGCCATTCCACTAGATGTATCGTTTGCAAGGTGTGCTGGTAATTGGCTATTCCCCTCTCGATTAAGCAGGGATGAACGGTGGTCAAGACCAGGAAAAGAAGTGACCACGCTGTTCCCGACATAGTGATTGTTTGGTCGTGGGAGATGCTCCGGGGACTGCCCGTAAAAAATGTGGGGAGCCGCTAATTCGGGTCCATAAAGAGAAGCTCCGTAGGTTCCCGGCTGACTGTTATGACACGATGTGGAATGCACAACATTGGAATTCATAACTTCTTAGAGTGTCTTTCCAGATAAAAAAGCTTTGAAGATGTGCCACAAATCAGCTGTCGTTGTTGGAGATAAATCAGAAAATAAATGGACGGTAAATCATGAACGGTAAATGACAGAATTATAGGTTGAACAAGCCACGTGATTCTACCAACCAATAGCGCTTTACTATGACCTCGGAACCGCCTTTGTTGGCTACAATGCATGGAAACTTCCCTAGATTTCTGGGGGCTCTTTAGTTCTATTATGAGCCTGAAAACTGGCGTTAATATCTAGTTTATCTCCGTTACACACTACCTATAAGCCTCGAGCAATCCCATGACGTCAGAAATTTCCACTAGTACATCAATTTCGGCTTGTGCACAAAGCTTAACTGGCTTTTACGGTGACAACGCAGAAGAGTCGAGTAAATCACACGAGCTTGATTTTCGTTGAATAGAATACACTCACATGAGCACTGCAATTTCTCAAATTGACTTCGGAAATAAAAAAACACTCATTGTGCTCGAGAGAGGGACGGAACTGATGGAGCGATGTAAACATTGATCAATGAATGATTCCCCCATCGTTCAATAGCCTTACTCTCCCTGACAGGCGTGTCGAGCGGCGCCGTGCAGGGCTGCTCTTATTGACTCCAGGCATTCGCCATGAAGACGAGGCTTCACTATTGAAGAAAGTTAGTTCCAAGGTAAGATTCATCTGTCCCTTAATATAACTGTTTAGTGAACGGATTGCCCGAGCTCTTTTTTTTTCTCATTATAACCTAATCATTATAAGCCATTGAAATTCATAAATGTATGTTATATTTCTCATTTTTAAAATCAATAAAGAATTTACAATTCGTACTCAGCTCCTTTTCTGATCTCTGCATCACTACTCAGACTGAGGAGTCACGTGCGTCAATTTGAGCCCTCGGGTTTAGTAAATATGCAAGTCAAAGTTATCTAGGGTGTAGTGCTGGATTTCCCTAAGTTATATACTTAATACAATAAAAATAGTTTTGTGGACTTGAGACAAATTTTATCAAAATTAGTTAAGCCGTTAATTCGGATACAACTTCAGTGGATTATGTTTTGCATATACACTGGTTCATAACGTTACTCCTTTCCTGTTGTCTGCTAGGTATGTGGATGAATGAACAGCCTAGAATTTTTGTATATATATAATTTCGCTTTGGTTACTATAATAATAATAATTATTTTTTAATAATTTCCTACTAAATATTTTGATTAACCACTGTTTGATAATTAAAAAAACCATCTGAGATTCGTAGTCTCATTTAATTACCAAAGTTTATTTCATATTTGATAACTTTGGTGAAATGAAGTAGGTGTTAGAGAAAGCATGTTTTCACATCAATATACATCAACGACTATGGTTCAAGACAAGAACTAGTGTTTGTAAGTTCCCTAAGTAACGTATGCTGTTTTGTTTGGTTGTTGTTGTTGCTTTCATTATTAATATTAGTTATACTAATTACTATATTGAATATAGTTACTTGTCGTTTATTGTGATATTTTTATATTGTGAAGATTGTTTTGCATTGTTAGCTTAAAATGTATTTTTAGGACTAGCTTAAATCTCTTAAGCTTGCTGAAGATCGTGAGATGTCATTGGATTTATGGCCGAAAATATCGTTAACAGCGAGGGTACCCAACTGGTGAAACAATGCATTCTAATAATTATAAGTAATAACTTAAGACTAATTTTAATTTGATATATTTATTATTGTTAATATTAATCACAATGAAGAAAAGGTTAAATATATTGTTTCTTCTGTCTAGTATAGTTACTGGGAAATATCTGTCAATGAAGAAAGGGTTACAGATATTGTTTCTTCTATCTAGCATAGTTACTGGGAAATATCTGACAATGAAGAAAGAGTTAGATATTATATCTTCTGTCTAATATAGTTACTTACAATGAAGAAAGAGTTAGATATTGTATCTGTAGTCAAGTATAGTTACTTACAATGAAGAAAGAGTTAGATATTGTATCTGTAGTCAAGTATAGTTACTGGGAAATATCTGACAATGAAGAAAGGGTTACAGATATTGTTTCTTCTGTCTAGTATAGTTACTGGGAAATATCTGACAATGAATAAAGGGTTACAGATAATGTTTCCAGTAACTATACTAGACAGAATATACTAGACAGAAGAAACATTATCTGTAACCCTTTATTTTTGTCAGATATTTCTCAGTAACTTATCTGTAACCCTTTCTTCATTGTCAGATATGTCACAGTAACGTATAGTTACTGGGAAATATCTGACAATGAAGAAAGGGTTACAGATATTGTTTCTTCTGTCTAGTATAGTTACTGGGAAATATCTGACAATGAATAAAGGGTTACAGATAATGTTTC
>NW_013666465.1:63900-68898 GCF_000517525.1 Limulus polyphemus
GAGTTAGATATTGTATCTTCTGTCTAATATAGTTACTGGGAAATATCTGACAATGAATAAAGGGTTACAGATATTTTTTTATTCTGTCTAGTATAGTTACTGTGACATATCTGACAATGAAGAAAGGGTTACAGATATTGTTTCTTCTATCTAGTATAGTAACTGGGAAATATCTGACAATGAAGAAAGAGTTAGATATTGTATCTTCTGTCTAATATTGTTACTTACAATGAAGAAAGAGTTAGATATTGTATCTTCTGTCTAATATTGTTACTTACAATGAAGGAAGAGTTAGATATTGTATCTTCAGTCTAATATAGTTACCTACAATGAAGAAAGAGTTACAGATATTGTATCTTCAGTCTAATTATAGTTACTGACAATAAATAAAGAGTTACAGATATTGGAACAATTCTTTTAAATCTTATAATTAGAAATGTAAGAAAAGTATATATAATTAGCTATACTGATGGCCAGATCGATTTTTAATTTGGTTTAACACATATATTACTCTGATCGTAAGTTATTATTTTATATATATGTCTAACAACTTGATCCGTGAGAAGATAAATATTATATGCCCAATGAACTAAAATTATGAGCCACATCAGTATTAATCAAAATTCCCTTATGTCTTAGTTTGGACTACACAAAAGGTATACATTCTTTATTCGAATGGTTTGAAACTCATAAGAGATCATACTACTCAAAGGGACATACTATGACTCATGACATTTTTTATTTGAATTGTTTGATATTCATTTAGGGATGTAACGCTATTCAAAGGGATATATATATATATAACTCACGGCATTTTGATTTTGATTTTTCTTGTCATTTGTAGGATTTTTATTACTACAGGTTTCACCTTTTTATATTATAATTAACAGTTTCAGTTTCGTTTGATAAAACAATACTTTTGTATTGGAATTTAACCCTTTAATTATGGATTTCTCTTTTTTTTACACCGTTCCCTACAGCAATGAGGCCCACTTACTGAATCGTACTGAGTAATTTCATGTTTTTACCTCTCATTGTGAAGGACCGATCAAACTAGTGGATGCAATCACTCATTTTCTACGTAAAATTCATAAGGACTCTAGCAGTAATTAGTGGGATTAACTGCAATATTCCTACTGTTTTTGTCTCTTTTGTGTGTGTGTGTGTGTGTGTGTGTGACTCTTAGGGATTATCAGGGACCCTGTAAAGAACACAAGCAGTTTGGAGTATAAACAGTTTAGAATACGTTTTTAAAAGGACGTATATGGACCCCCTAGTTAAATCTATGGTGAACGAAATGACGAGGGATTCCGTTCAACATGATACACTTGTCTTTTTTGGTCTTTCTTTACAGGTATATTTAAGAGCAAAAGCTACTTCTCAGACAAAAAAAAAGTATAAACTTTACAAACATAGATAACTTTGAAACGAATTCTTTAGAACTGGACAGTTACAGTTTTGATGCATGTTGTTCAGGATATAGAAAGCCGGTGAGAGTGTTAAAGTAAATTTATAAAGCTATTAGTATCACTGTTGTTATCAGATTCATCAAACATTGATAAATATATAAGGCTAATAACATTAATGTTCTTATAACCCCAATACATCATACATGGGTAAATGTATAAGGCCACTAACATTACTGTTACAATGTTACAAAGGGGCTTGTAATTACATATCTTTTTCGATCAAGTTCAGATTTTTTTTATATATTCCTTTTGAAATGATAAATTGAAAACCAATCTTTTATTATAACACACTACATATATAGTATGAATATCGTGTATATTAGCAAACATTCTATGTGGCACATCATAAATAGCATACATGCATATCCAATATCATTTCATATATAACATACATGTTTTTTTATCGGGACTTGTATCCGAACCCATATACATTTCAGCAACATCTTTATTCATACAGATACTCGACTTTGCACAGAACGGTGCATTACCTTCAACATTTTTGAGTTTGAGTCTGACATACAAACTCAAGTTCCACAGCTTATCTTTCACAATTTCAAGAAGTGTATTTGTAATTTGTATTTATGAAAAAGCTACTAATATGTCCCTAATCTTGAACCACTGACTGGAGGAAGGCAACCAATCACCAACATTCACCATCTATACGCAAAGGGATTGAATGCCATTTTTATAGCGAACTCACAGCTTGAAGTGCGAGAGATATTTTATGCTATCGCATGGATTCGAACCCGGCTCCTTAGCTCCGAAATCCAGAGCTCTACTTCTGTTTAGCTTACCACCCCCAGGAACCGGATTTCGATACCCGTGGTGGGCAGAGCACAAATAGTCCATTGTGTAGCTTTGTGCTTAATTACAAACAAACAAACTATTTAGCTTATGTGTTATGCAGACATACTGCATATGGTGGGGGGGGGGGTTGTCTTGAGGGCAGCTTCATAAGTTTGTATTTTTAAGTCTTGTGTTGCTGGACGTTATCAGCTGCATTCCTGAAAGCAAGAATTTGATCAGCGAACACTGTTTTAACAAAAGTAAAGCCGCAGAGGAGTGAATTTATGAGCTACTATTTAAATCAATTGCAGAAGTTTTACTAAGTACTCAGTTTACAAAATAAAAACTAAATGGAGTTAGGACGTTGCAACAGTAAAAAATATTCTAATTACTATTCTAATTACATTTACATTCATTTTATAATACTATTATGACTTTATTTTTTGTGGTTGAATATATTCGACCACACAAGAAAGGGTACCTTAGGCTAAATTAAACCTGAACTAATACTTGTCTAGGGAACGTTCAGTTATTACTCTAGACAAAGCTAATTTAAGATAGTGACATCACGCAAACTTAATCGGCTAATTAAAAGTAATTGTTTTTGGGATAAAGATCAGGGCAAGTTTCTTCTGTCAGCAGTCTTAATGGACGCAAAATTTAGTTTCATCTCGGAAACAATGACTATGTAACAAATTAATCTTAGAATTACGATGGGGTCACACTGATTGGCTCTTTAAACATCTTTTGCTTTTTTCTTTCTCCTAAACTATTTACATATTAAATTGCTTATGGGCCCATGGTCTTGTTAGTTAGAGGATTCTTAATCACAGATATATCAGTTAAAAGATATATATAACCAAAAACACCATTAATATTGCAAATAATCCTACTAATTACTCCGTTGGTCCCATATATGTATTTTACATAGAAAAAAAATCATTTTTTAGAGTATTTTATACATAGTGTTTCTCTGTTGAATTTCGCGCAAAGCTACTCATGGGCTATCTGCGCTAGCCGTCCCTAATTTAGAAGTTATAGACTAGAGGGAAGGCAGCTAGTCAACATAACGGACAGTTAACTCTTAGACTACTCTCTTAACAACGAAAATTGGATTGATCATCAGTCTATAACGACCCCACGGCTGAAAGTTTGAGCATGTACGGTGACAGGATTCGAACTCGCGACCCACAGACTGCAACATAGACTATTATAACAAGCTAAAACATAACTTCACTCAATATGATGCAATATGTGACCCCCACTTGTGGTGTAAGGTATAAAAACAAGTAGGTAATTTGATGGTTTATAGTAAATTCTGAGTAAATTTGTAACAGCCTGTCTTAATTTTCTTCATACGTATTACCTTAAGCTTTCCAACTGTGCATAACAATCAGCCGATGTCCAATTTTCTCACTCAATCTCCTACAGTTTTTGGTTACTCGTCAGATTCACCCTTTCCCCCACCTTAGGATATTTCCAAGTGTGCTTGGATTCAACACGTAGCGAAGGGACATGTCAATCATAGCTAATCCTGAACTTCTGATTGGCTAAATATTTCCTCACTTCCCACGAAATGTCAATCAAACGTTAAACTGGGCAATCCCTACATAAAAAAAAATATTTGTGTAGAAAATTAACACATTTATGTAAAGTGACATTCTCTTTGAAACACCTGTAAATCCTAAATATATTTGTAAAATCAAAAGATAGTAATAAAACAATTTTTGCCACAGAACCTTCTATAGTGGTAAATTTAAAAAACCACCATAAAAGTAGTTTACATAAATTTTAATAAAAATGTTATACTAAAACATTGAAATAAATGAAATGAAGAACAAAGTACAAGTTTGATATAACAAAAAATGATAAAAATATCAAGTCTTTAACCATAAGTTTTCATACAAGGGATATGTTCGTTTGAAATAAGAAAGGATATCTCTTAGCATGTACATAATTGGTGTTAGGCCAATGGGAAAGAAAAGGCATGGTGATATCACTTTTGACACTAACAACTCTGGTCAAAAGTTCAAGTACTGTTACGAGAAGTATGAAGAATGTTTAGACTTTCGTGGACCGTATAGAAAAGTTCGAATACAAAAATAATTCACATATATCCAAAAACACTAAATAAAGTTCCAACTGGACAGTTGCTTTAAACGTATTATTAGATGCTTGAATCTTTATGAGATATAAACACGGCATGGTTTTTTAAACTTGAGCTTATAATAGGAAGTATATTACCAGAAGCTGTACCATTATCTTTCCTAAGGCCAACTGTGAAGACAAAATCGTCCTGACAAACGATTAATCATAATCAGATGACCGTTTATTCAATATTGTTCAAATAAAAAGTTCAGAAACGGTCGTGAGACGAGAAGATGTGACAATGTGCCTTCAAAAATTCAAAAAATATTTTACACGCTACAAAGTCTCCCCGTAGTCTTAAGATACACGTGTTACTTTAGTGGATATTTACTAATTTAGATACCGTGGGGGACACTCAGAAGTTTATAGCATCAAAACGGATTACTTATTCAGTCCAAAACGTATTATATTGTTAAAACTTAGGTTTAATATTTTTGCAATTTTCAACAATGTATTTTATCTTAGTGGGTTATTCAGGAAGTTATCTTAGTAATTTTGGTTGTACTATCTTCACTCCCCGTCCCACCAAACATGCTCGCCCTTTCAGCCGTTATAATGTGACGGTCAATCCTACTATTCGTTGAGTTGGCGGTGA
>NW_013666465.1:69773-89216 GCF_000517525.1 Limulus polyphemus
ATAGCCCTCGTGTAGCTTTGCGCGAAATTCAACAAAAACAAACAAACAAACCTTCAAAACTTGAAATATAAAACGTTTTTGATGTTTTGTTTTTTGTAAATAATAATAGTCTGTTGATAGTTTTTCAGCTTGATATTACTATTAGAAGTTTCTTATGGAACAGTTGTGTACAATTTGGTAGCAGAAACTTACGGTAAACTAGCACTAAAGATATTTTAATGGCGCATAACATCCCCCTAGAAGACTAAAGTGAATTTGTATTATCACATTGCTTAGCAAAGATCAAACTATGAAGGATAGTGTCAGCCTGCTAATTGTCAAATTCATAAGAGGCGGGATAACTTACTACTGGTCAAGTCCAATTATTCATGGATTGGATCTACTCACTGTGAGTGAATTTCAATTTATTGGGTAGTGTGCCCGCTAATGGCCAAGTCGAATATATCAAAGATTAATTTTCCAACTACTTTTCAAATTCACAACGGACGGAACTTAATGGACAGATCATGTTCGTGGGAGGCGGGGCCTGTTTGCTATAGGCCAGATTACATTTGCGGGGCTGTTCACTCATTAATGGTGAAGTAGGATTTACAAGAGACGTGTTCTGCCAGTTAATGGTCAAATCCGTAAGCGGAGGGGGGGGGGGGGTACGAGTTTTATTGCAAATTGGTAGCTCTTATTCTTGAGAAATGAGAACTACCCCTATGGGTCAGTTCTATGTTCGCTAATAATCATCACATAACTATGAAACTTTTATTTCAACCTTTTTCTCATAATAATAATAATAATAAAACGAGAGATTTTATACTTTTTCTAGCTTCTATATGATTTAAAACTGATATTCGAAAATTGAACATACTAATTTTAAAAATGATATGATCTTGAAAATGGCACTAAACATTTCATAGTTTAAACACATAAAACCTTTCACGGACAAATCGTTTTATCATTTTTCAATTAAATGAGGTTCATTACAATTTAATTCTTTAAACTGAAATTTTAACGTGTATTTTATTTATTATTTTCAGCTTTTTTTTTATTCTCAAAGTATACCTTTATTACTTCGTTCACTATAGATTCGTAAAAAAAAAATATGAATAACATACCACTAAAAATGTTATGCTAGTTCTTAGGTTTTATCACGTAGAAACACTGTAACAACTTTTATATAGTATTTTCAACCTGAGCAGCACGTTATGGGCTAAAGATAAGAGACTCCTAATGCTTGGGTATAGCTATCTCTAATTTAGAACTGCTGACCAAAGGACGGGCAACCTATCAGCAACATTCGCTGCATTTGCGGTTAGTCTTAAACAAATAGTCGGATTAACTGTCGCATATATATAACTTGCCCCCATAAACGAATGTTTGTGAACGTGTTCAGCGAAATGTTGCAGCTCGAACCTTGGCCCTTTCGTTCCTCAGTTTGGCACGCTAACCATTAAAGCACACTCGGGCCAGTGACTTTTGGATATGATGAATTTGTATTAGAAAATTTCCAGAATCAAAAAGACTTTGTATGGTACTGTAGCACTCAATGTATTGTTTCAAAGTACATGATACTAAAGTGTAGTGTACCACACACAGCACTTGATACTATGGTGTAATGTTGGAGTGTATCTTGATATAGTGTACAGTATTAGAGCTAAACCTGGCGCAGGCACAAATACACACATACAAAAATAGGCGAGAAAATGCGTACAGTTGCATTCATATTAGTGCATAATCTAAGCCTAATTAAATCAAAGATATTATTAAGAAAAAAGTCATATACTTCAGTTGAACTGGATTTGATCTTGTTAGCTCGGTAATTAACGCTTGAGTACGGTTTTAAGTTGTAAGCTACGACACTTTCAGGTATCTGACGTGTTTAGAATATTTACTTATTTACTCAGTTTCATTGATTAATTATGTCCTAGCATAAGTTGTGAAAACGTTTAAGGCTTAGTCTAAAAACATAGTTTCCTACCAGGAGCGTCGAGAGCCAGCATGGGCCCAGGGGCGAACATCCTCTCCGAGTCCCCTTTCTCTCTTTTTAAACATTTTTAAGAACTTATTATAAAGATGATCCTAAATTAGGACAACAACGAACTCATAAATAAGGCAAAAATTATAACAGCAGCCGTTTTGAGCTCACAGTAAAAACGTTAATAAAGTAACAACAAATATCTATTAAATCTATAAAGCAACAACAAATATCTATTAAACCTATAAAGTAACAACAAATATCTAGTAAATCTATAAAGTAACAAATACATATTAATTATTACTCAACTTATTATTTCAGTCGTTCTTAATGTATCAAGCGTCTATAAGCAAAGAAAAGCCAAAAACTATGCTTTTTATGATTAAATGAAGATATAGTATAAAGGGGCTTTGAGGGTTTTACGGCAAAACCAGGTTTAATTCGCTCGGGCCCCTGAGCAGTTGCTCCCTTTGCCCCCCTCCCCTGTTGGCGGGCCTGTTTCCTACCTATGGCACTGCAATTTGGTTATGATTTATATAATAAGCTAAGCAAGTATATGATTGTCTACTGTTTGAGTTATTATAATGGTATATCAACAGTGACGTAGGAAGCAATGGGGGCGGGCTCCCACTTTTTATTTGTCCCCCACACCTCTGATCACTCTAATACTTGGGCTTAAAATTCATAATGTGTTTATAAATCTAGGCTAGACCTCGAACTGAAGTAGAAGTAGTGCTAAAGTACAACTCAGTTTGCTGTTAGTTGTGATATTAGTCATATAGTACATAATGTGTTTATAAATCTAGGTTAAATCTCGAAATGAAATAGAAACAGTGCTAAAGTACAACTCAGTTTGCTGTTAGTTGTGATATTAGTTATATAGTACATAATGTGTTTATAAATCTTGGTTAGACCTCGAACTGAAGTAGAAATAGTGCTAAAGTCCTACTCAGTTTGCTGTTAGTTGTGATATTAGTTATATAGTACATAATGTGTTTATAAATCTAGGCTAGACCTCGAAATGAAATAGAAACAGTGCTAAAGTACAACTCAGTTTGCTGTTAGTTGTGATATTAGTTATATAGTACATAATGTGTTTATAACTCTTGGTTAGACCTCGAACTGAAGTAGAAATAGTGCTAAAGTCCTACTCAGTTTGCTGTTAGTTGTGATATTAGTTATATAGTACATAATGTGTTTATAAATCTTGGTTAGACCTCGAACTGAAGTAGAAATAGTGCTAAAGTCCTACTCAGTTTGCTGTTAGTTGTGATACTAGTTATATGGTATATTCTACTTTCCCTTCTTATGTCTTATGTATTTTTCCTAAGAATTTTTCGAATTACATTTTTTGCTGTCAAAATGTGTACAATAGATTATAAACGCCTCCGTGTTTATTGTTTCACCATAATTCATTTCTGAGTGATTAATATGATCCCAATAAAAGGCGTAAAGTAAATATCAACTTCAATATTTGTTTTTAATGAATAAAAAAAATCTGCATTCATAGCTTACGAAATTTATAATTTGCCAATTGGAGTTTCTAAATCGCCAGTAAACAAGTATTAAACCGTCTATTGTTACGCCACGGTTTGTTGACGTATAACTACAAGATTTATACAGAAACTTAAAATTGACGAATATTTTATTATTTTCACTTTTCTTATTTTCTATAATAGCGTCGTATTTTATTACTAGCTGTAGTACCCGTCCCTTGGACGGAAGTTATATAAATCCATGATTAGTGAAAGGTTATCTTAGGACATGAAAAGTTGCTTCCCTTATTTGTAATTGTAAAGAACGTCCATAAAAACTGCAAAATTCGAATTGTGAAACCTCAAATTTTCGTGTATTTCTCCATTCATCCAACAAACCTTCGTGCTAAATTTGGTGAATATCCATCAAATTGGGGGACGAAGTAGTGGTAACAAAAAATTGCAAAACGCCCATAAAACAGCAAAATGCAAAACTAAAATTTTTTATGTATCTCCCCATGGACCCAATGAACCTCCATAGTAATTTTGGTGAAGATCCATCCACACACTGCGAAGTAGTTACATGAACACATACAACAGACAGTACAGTGTACTATTATATTTATATAGATATAGTATTTTTATATGCCTAACAAATTTGGAGATATGCAAATCTGCTTTACTTAACGGTTGTGATTTTTACCTCCGGTTAAAATCGTTTTCACTCTGTTATCCAGAAAAGTTATTATAGAACCAACCAGATCTCAGTATCTATAATCTTTCTGTTCAGAGGTGGTCTGGGATTTTATAGTTAGTTAATCAGTCAGTACACAAGTTATAACGAATAGTATCACTATCTCACATAACTGAAACTTTGGTTAAGTTCCTGCTTTTGTTTATGTTTTGGTAATATTTCTACTGTGATCCCCCCATCCCAGTGGCCAAACGTTAAATCTAAAGGCTTATAGCACTAAAAACCAGGTTTCATACCACATACAGCCCATGATATAGCTTTACGATTAACAACAAACCACTGCGATTCTCTGTTTTCAAATAAGGCTGAACTTCTGAGCTAAGTCTCAATAACCAAAAGTATGTCTCTTTCCTGTATTCCTTTTTTGGAAAAACTTCGTGCTGTAATACTAAACACAAATTATAATTACTCGTATATTTTAAAAACTATTCCTCCTATGTTACATTTGAAGGGCTTCGTTTTTAGACGATAAAATATATAATGTACATAACAAAAATTATAAGCCTCGAATAAAATACTTATTTAAATTCAAACAGTAGTGCTTTCTTAACTTTCTTTGTCTTTAAAGACCAGATTCTTTAATTCTATGAATATTCATTTATTTACATATTTATAGATAAGATGAAATATGTTGAGGGTTCTATACTTTGAGAAAAACAAATTATTTTGAATTTGAGTTTCTTTTCTTTTTTCGTAATATTTATGGTAAAACTAAACAGAAACTCAATTTTGTTTGAAGTCATGAAGGTTTCAGTAGCTGCCATTTTTATTTTTAATTTCAAAACTTGCAGTACCTCGACAGTCATTGTGCAATAAGAAATTAATCACCATTAGGTTGTGGTGATTGGGTATCAATCGTTGTCATGGTTAATAGCTACACGATCATCTAAGTGTAATTGTTAATTAGTAATATTTTAATAACTGGACACTAATTACTAAAACTGGTTAATAATTAGTATCTACTTACTCAAACAAAGTTACTGATTAATAATTAGTCTTAGGTGATTGTATAGACTACTAACCATGTCAACAGCAGAATTAATCTGTTGGGTAAATAATAAATGATCATTTATATGAAAGAGTTAATACGTATAAAAGCCATTAATAGTACAGTGGGTTTTTCATGACGATTATTTACTCAAAACTATCTTTGAATTTCACTTGAAATTCCAAATATAGTGTCAGAATGTTGTTCAAGTGATACGACATTCGGCTTATTCGTATGTATTGTGAAAGAAATTGTAATATTCATTAAATTTAGAATTTATGCTAAGTACTAAGCACTAGGTGTACTTGCGCAGGATTTCCAAAAGTGTTCTGTTTCAAGAGTAAATATAACCAAGATCAAGAGCAGTAACTATTTTTATTTCTTGTTTTTGAAATTCATATGACATGCTGTGTTGTAGCCTACAAAGTGCATAATTCTTCTCATGATTCATGGCATGCGCACGTTTTACTGACGTCACAGCAATACAGATTTCAACATTAAGCATCCCTTATGTGACGTCATTTTAGTGTCTACTGAGAGACAACACACTATTCTATAGTGGTGCGAATGATTAAAAGAGGTGACCCCTCTAGACGACCTTTGACCCCCTTTCTGGAAAATAAAGCTTCACAGTGGGCTATCTGTGCTGTGCCCACAGTGGGTAATGGAACTCGGTTTTTAGCATTATAAACCTTCAGACTTAGCGCTGCGCCATTGGGGGGCAAAATTGTATTAAGATAAAAATAAGTAGTATTACATTTTTGTATATAAATCATGTTTTCTAAAATTTAAGAAAGTGATTTGTAAATGTTATCTGAATAACATTGAGAAATTATCCAGAAGAATTTTCTATTGTATAAAAATAATTAGTTATTTTCAGACTTTATCAGCCTTTTTATATAAATATAAAATAACTAAATATGGAAATAACTGAATAGTAAAATATGTAAGAAAATGCTTCCTGATTTTTGGAAAGATCTTTTTCCTAAAGTCTGAGTACAGGTCTAAAATATCTTTTTTATCTGCATTGGAATGTATGATACACCACACAATGTTTCTTAAGTTAAACAACAATGTGATCGAATAATTTTTCCCAGGAAAACTACTTATTCGTAGTCATAGAAATACTTTAAAAGATACCCGTTTTTCGTCATATAAATAAGTCGTGTTGAGTATTATTGGTCAGAGAAATTCCAACACATAAATGAACTTCCTATATAACAGAAGGTTCGAGGATTTGATTTAGTCTTAGAACCAGTATCTTCAAGTTTCAGTTATGTTTTACCACTTTCCCGACAACTGATAACATTGTTTTCAAAACAAAATACAACATTTGAGGTTTATTATGAATCTAGATGTCACTTTATACCTACACGAAACTTATAAGGATTTGACAATTTCTGGAACAAGACCTGAAGTGCGAATTGGAAAGTAAGGCTTAAAACTAAAATGCATGGGCATCGCCAGGGTTGAAGGGGTCGTCAGGTGTGAACCTCAAATGCATTTTGACGTTCACGAAAAATTAGACTTAGTGCTAGAAAAACTGCCGAGCATGGCATTATAATTTAATATTCCTGACCTCTTTCGTTTGCTATAACGTTTCTTCAATCTGATACGAATCTTGCTATGATGATCCACGGGCTGGTACTTACTTAGACCTACATATAATATTGATTTTAAAAACGACCGCACCTGAAAAAGTCCTGGCGACGCCCATGAAATACATTTATTTCATACTGTTTCATTCCAGTCCTATATATCGATGTTATATAAATAGGCACAACTGACATCATTCATGTGTAACACATGGAATGATGCTGTTCCAAGTGCAAGGCCTGGTCTTAGTGTTGATTTGGGTTCAGTGATGGTAAGCTATAAAAAGCAGTGACCATGACAGGGGCTTACCTGTCTTAATCACTCGCTCAAGTACCTAAGAGTAAGCTGATACATGCATCTTGATAGATGCATCGCTTCAAGCAACACTATGATCTAGTCACCAGCCACAGATGTAACAATACTCTGTATACACTATGTACATGAGAATATTAGGCGTGGCTCTCTGGTTCAAGACTGTTGTGAAAGACAAAGCTAGTTACATCACCATATATGAGATTGCACAGAAGATTGGGTAGAGGACTATATGCTGTGATAAAATGTGACTCCAGTAGTGACCTCTGTCCCTCGATGAGTCAGCAGTAAGTTTAAGGACTTACAATGCTAAAATCTGGTGTTCGATTCACCTCAGTAGTCACAGCAGTTAGCTCAATGCGACTTTGCTCTTCAATAAACAAACAAATAAACTAAAGGCCTCTTCTCAGTTGGAAAAGTTAAACATCTGAAATGGTTTTGGCAAGGTATACCAGCAACATCTCCCACTCAATAGCTTGGTATTGCAAAACAAGTGATACAGCAACAAAGCTTCTACCTCACAATGATTTCAAATGTATGACGTAATGATGATGTGAATATGCTCGAATATAGCTGTTTTGTCTCAAAACAGACTAAGAATAAAAACCTCCCATCAATATCTGACAACCACAAATTACCAACGTCAGCTGAAGAAATCCCTAATAGCCATGCAGCCACTGCAGTTGACTATACTCAGCACCACGAACTCTCATGAAGGTTGTTACCTGCAGTTGCAAATCATCTCATTGTATATGTCACAATAGTTGCTCTGCCACAGGCCTGGTTTGCATTTGTAACATGTACATGTGAAAGAGAAGACTCTTGCCAGAATCCTCATAAACATGTGGAATCTAACAACGAGGACCCAGAACCAGATACCTCTGATAAAGAATAGAATGCAAAACAAACTGGCATAGGTTGTTTTCGTAGAAACTGTTTACAATGAGTTGAGACACACTGGATAAAAAGTGAGCTGAAAACTAAAAACTTTAGTAAAATGCGAGGTTCAAAAACTTTTTGTAGCCAAACCAGTTAACATGTTTGGATGACAATGTTATGTAGAGTGGAGAGACTAAGGCATATGGGTCACGTATGGCTCAACCAGTGACAAATTTCCATGTGGGTAACGTATTCACCTTCCATTCGTGTTCCTTCGTGTTATGCAAAATGTGTTGCCACACCTAGAATTAATAAAGGTTTGCAGTCTCCTTAAAAAGGAGATACAAGATGAAACCTGGTCTTAAATTAAACCTGAAAGATAGACCTTTTGGATGGTACCAAAAACTAACGTTGTGAGAGGGGTAAAAGAAACTTTTAAGGCCTCTCTGATACCCTGGCTCCCAGACTAGTTGGTGGCAGCATAATTATTATGAAAGAAAGTAAAGATAGTCAAAGTTGAAACTCTAGTGTGTCAAAGAACAATGCTTACAGGCAACATGGTGCTTAACTGGAACAGGAGTCAGCTCTACTAAAACTCTGCTTACAGGCAACATAATGTGTAACTGGAACAAGAGTCAGTTCTACTGAGACTCTTCTTACAGGCAACATGTTGTGTAACTGGAACAAGCGACAGCTCTACTGAAACTCTACTTACAGACAACATAATGTGTAACAGGAACAAGAGTCAGCTCTACAGAAACTCTACTTACAGGCAACATGGTGTGTAACTGGAACTTGTTCCTGTTACACATTATGTTGTCTGTAAGTAGAATTTCAGTAGAGCTGGCTCCTGTTCCAGTTACACACCATGTTGCCTGTAAGTAGAGTTTCTGTAGAGCTGACTCTTGTTCCTGTTACACATTATGTTGTCTGTAAGTAGAGTTTCAGTAGAGCTGTCTCTTGTTCCAGTTACACAACATGTTGTCTGTAAGTAGAATTTCAGTAGAGCTGACTCTTGAGTCAGCTCTACAGAAACTCTACTTACAGGCAACATGGTTTGTAACTGGAACAAGTGTCAACTCAACTGAAACGCCAGCAACAGCAACAACAATACTTAAAGGCAACATGGTACATAATAACTAACTTTGCTGAAGCTCTAATGAGTCAAAGAACAATACTTAAAGGCAACATGGTCACTCTGTAGTCCCGTGAAAAGGTGAAAATATTAGTCTTAAGGTACTGATTTAAGGCTTTCATTTTCGACCTCTGCAGACAGTTAAAATCTGAAAATATTTAAATGAAACCCAAATCCGGTGGCTCAGTGATAAGACTGAGGGTTTATAACGCTAAAATCAGGTTTAGATACCCGTGATGGGTAGATCACAGATAATCCCTTGTGTAGCTTTGTGCTTAACAACAAACAAACAGAATAAAAGTAAATTTTGAGTATAATAAAAGGATAAGCTTGATGGGCAAGACTATGTGAATTTTGATCATAATAAAAAAATAAGTTTGATAGCCAACACTATGTGAATTTTGATCATAATAAAAAAAGTAAATTTGTTAGGCAAGACTATGTGAATTTTGATCATGATAAAAAGATAAGCTTGATGGGCAAGACTATGTGAATTTTGATCATAATGAAAAGATAAGTTTGATAGGCAAGACTATGTGAATTTTGATTATAATAAAAAATAAGTTTGATAGGCAAGACTATGTGAATTTTGATCATAATGAAAGGATAAGTTTGTTAGGCAAGACTATGTGAATTTTGATTATAATAAAAGGATAAATTTGATAGGCAAGACTATGTGCGACACAAGACCAAGCAGTTAACTGTGACCACACTTTTGAATTTAACGACCATTAGCATTCGTGTTTTGTGTATTCATAAAGTAAACTGGTTTAAGTTTGAGTGTCTGTGCAATTTTCTCGTGTGTCACTCACCCGACTACTTTGGAGAAGAATAGAATGTCACTGTTTTAAGAATGTACATTCTCCAAATAAAAAGTAAAAAGCAATTGAAATAGAATCCATAACAACACATATCTAATTCCTTATAAAATACATATAGACTATAATATTCTTACAAATATAACCTTAGCAAACATTCCAGTCCAGTTAAACCTGCAAAATACTGTAAAACCCTAAAAAATACAAACAGAGCTCGTTAGAAGAACAAATATAAATTGTATACGATAATGTGAAAAACTAGCAATATATTTATATTGTATAAGCACAATTTGAATCCCGCCATATTATTCAATATAAAAACATATATATTTATATCGTGCAACCTGATCATAGAAATGAAAAAGATTAATTATATGTGATATTTTTATCTATGGAAAATAAGTTGTGTTTCGTTGAGAAAAAGGTTTTTTATTATATTACATTCTTATGATAACGTATTGTTTGTTTTAGCTTAAAACTATAAAATGGGTTATCTGAGCTGTGTCCTCGGGGGGATTAAACTTCGAATTTTAATGTAATAAGCTCTCAAGCTCATCGAGTGACTGCATTATGATAAACAGTCTAGCTGTTTTGTGTAGATTGTCATAAGACGTGGTATACTTTTTCCTGGAAGAAACAAAGTAAGAAACATGCAGAGGATGTGGCGGAAATGACGTAGATGTATTTCGTTAAATTCATTTCCGTTTAGCTATATACGAATTAGCTAGTTATTGGTTAATCTTAATCGTAATTCGTTTAGTTATTCACGAAAGAAAAAATTTTTGACTCATTTGGAATCGTTTGAAAACGAAACAAATTCATAAGTAATCCTAATTTTGCAGGAATATATTCAAATCACGTTGTGTTGTTAAAAATCGCATTAGCAGCGACTATAGGAAGTTAATCATTTATTTCAGATAGCAAAGCGCTTGCATGACCTACAAGATGTATCGGGTTGGATTTCAAAACATGCAAAAATTATTGTACTATAAAAGCTAATGTTACTAAATACACAAGCCTGAGGAGCCCCCTAGTGGCACAGCGGTATGTATGTGAACTTACAACGCTAGAAACCGGGCTCCGATACCCTTGGTGGGCAGAGCACAGATAGCCCATTGTGTAGCTTAGTGCTTAACTACAAACAAAATACATAAGCCTGAAGAGAGTCCGAAAGTGGCGTACTGAAATGTTGCAGTGAACAATAAGGAGTTATTGGGCATGATCCAGAAAATTTCATATAGTTGGTTTAACAGGGCGTTGGAAGAACTGCATAAAAAAGTTGTATTGTAAATGCTATATATACATATAGGTAAGATTCGGAATTCATATCATTACAATTCGATGTAACAGCGTAGATTGCCCATTGTCCAGCTTTGTGTTCAAACTAAAACAAATTGCACATAAGTACGTAACACATTACTGATATGGTTGTTCTCTAACAATTAAAACACTACTGTAAAAGCCATATCACTTAAAAATAGAAAAATACATTATATTTAAAGGCAATAAATTACAGAGACTAATGTTAATATTGTGACTAATACCAACACTAATTGTTCTTCTTCAAGTACATGAATGGAGTCCACATTGTGGAATATGCATGTGCGTTATAATAAGATTGATTTATTGGATTCACGTAAAGACATTATACGGCTATCTGAAATCATTGGCCATTTTTATAGTAGGAATCAGAACAACAGTAAAGAGTCTTTATTCTTCTCTGTGTGGCAACGAACCAAGACATGTTGCTGTCTGTACTTTAATGGTTTTGATTCGTAGTGCTGTTGCTACTTACAAGAAAAGGCAATTAATTTGTTAATTAGGTTCAAATTACTCTGCCATATAAGTGGTATATTTGCTACGTTTCTCTTTCTTTTACTTGATTCAGATTTGAGTGACTTTTTTTAGCCGCGGCATAGCGGCTCATATAATGGCTCAAACTTTTTTGTGTTTTTTTTTTCAAGTACACTCTCTTAGCTCATAACTCCATGATCTGTTGGACGATTTCAGATCTAATTACAGCTGCGGCTACTGAAGATTCCCTCTTGTTTTCTTATGGTAGTTGTATACTCCGGGTGACGTTTCCTTCCTGGACGTTATTTTTCAGTCTTTCTCTTTCACCTATGTTTAGTTTAAAAAGTTTGTTTGTTGATTTCCAATTAATGCACGATTTCTTAAGGGCCCGGTCGTGGGTTGGCCCTCTGCGATACCAAAATATTCCCCGCACTTTAAACTGGGGGTGCATTACAAGAGTGACAGTCAATTCCTTAGCGTGAATGTGGGTGGCAGGGTACTGCTGACTGGATGAGAGGTCCTCTGGTCAGTAGTTAAAAATTAGGGTTAACAGCAGGTAGCCTTAGTAGCTTTGCCATATATATATATATATAATACAAATACCCTAAGACCCATCTATTAGTCTGTCTGTTAATTAATCTATTAATCTGTTGTTCATGGTACTTGATTCCACACACATATATACACACTTTTCATTATAACTTTCTCTTGGTGGTTAAAACAGTTCATTTTTGACGCCTTCATCATGATTTTAGTCTAATCGTGGTTTGGTTTGAATTTCATGCAAAGCTACAGGAGGGATATATTCGCTAGCCGTCCCTAATTTAGCAGTGATAGAGTAGAGGGAAGGCAGCTAGTCAACACCACCCACCGCCAACTCTTGGGCTACTCTTTTACCAACAAATAGTGCGATTGACTGTCATATTATAACGTCCCCGCAGCTGAAAAGGCGAGCATGTTCGATGATGATGATTCGAACCCGCGACCCTCAGATTGCGAATCGAGCGTCCTAACCACCAGGCCATGCCAGGCAGGGTCTAATCTCTATAGGACATGGTGTTTATAAAAAAAACAAAAAACTGGCAGATTACTCGTATAACTAAATACCAGTCTTGCTTTTCTCAGATGTAAGCAATAATATTTATATATATATGGCTTAGCTTCGAATATGTTAAACTGGCAGATTACTCGTATAACTAAATACCAGTCTTGCTTTTCTCAGATGTAAGTAATAATATTTATATATATATATATATATATGGTTTAGCTTTGAATATGTTTTATTCAAAATGCCCTCGACTGTCATTAGATGCTATATATCTATTCATTGTGTGTCTTGTTTTGCTTGAACAGTTTAGAAGTCAACAATTTTATCTTAAATATCTTTGTCGTTACTTTACTTTTTAAACGAGGATTATGAAGGAAAAGGAAGCACCGTTGCCCATTCTGTCGAGAGTAAATAGATTTAATATACTGCATTTTATTAAGTACATGGTATACAGGGTAATACTGCATTGTTATTATTAAGTATATAGTATATTGGGTAATACTGTATTTTTATTATTAAGTATATAGTATATAGGGTGATACTGCATTTTATTAAGTACATAGTATACAGGGTAATACTGCATTTTATTAAGTACATAGTATACAGGGTAATACTGCATTTTATTAAGTACATAGTATACAGGGTAATACTGCATTTTATTAAGTACATAGTATACAGGGTAATACTGCATTTTATTAAGTACATAGTATACAGGGTAATACTGCATTTTTTATTAAGTATATAGGGTGATACTGCATTTTATCAAGTACATAGCATACAGGGTAATACTGCATTTTTATTAAGTACATAGCATACAGGGTAATACTGCATTTTTATTAAGTACATAGTATACAGGGTAATACTGCATTTTATTAAGTACATAGCATACAGGGTAATACTGCATTTTATTAAGTACATAGTATACAGGGTAATACTGCATTTTTATTAAGTATATAGGGTGATATTGTATTAAAACTGCTTAGTTAACTAACCATTGCTTCCGCTTAAGAAACTGAAGTATTCTTCATATATTTTCATATTTTCCTTGATTTCCTCCCCTTCCCAAGATATTTTTTTTCTCTTATATTCTATTAAGCAATGATAGAATGAAATGAAATGAAGTTTAATAGAACTTTCCGGTGTTTTTGAATATTGTCGAATTTTTAATTTAAATGTCTATTTTTAATTGAATTTATTATTGTTTCGAAATTTCATTTCGGTGAATGTGAGAAACGTGTTCCCATTTTAGTCTTGCAGATATACGAATTCGTATTTGAACCAATAATCTTTGCGAAACTTTACGTAATAACGTTTTTTTTATCTATTCATTTCACACTTATTAATAACTACATCTTATCGATTTCTATGGGTATGGGTGGGCTCATGCAAGGCTTACCTCTGAAAGACATTTGCATATAATATACGTAGACTCAACCCTACAGGTTTACATGCAGGCTTGTTATTCATGTTCATTTATCAGGTAAATTATTTCAACACGCGAAAAATTAATTCATCTTTTACTCGTGACGGGGCGGGACTTGCAAGGTGATTTGGATAGAAGGCAGGCATTCGCGAAATTAGAATTTTCCTTTTTATATACATAACAATATTTACAAACAAAAATTACAACTTTCCCCCCTGTCCTTTCTTTATTCTCTAATCAATTTCCCATTCTTTGTCTGTTTACTATATAGTCTTATTTTACTTTTCTTCTCTTAAATCATACTCTACGTGTCCTAAATAAACAAATAGCTATTTTTGTCCGTAATTTTTTATTTAGAACTTCTTTTAGGCTTCCTACTCCTCTTTCCTTTTTTTTATGTTCTCTACATTTAATTTTTATTATTTATCCAATGTTCTTTATTCATCTTTTTGCTTCTATTCTTCTTCCTTTCTCTCGACCATTTATCGCTATTTTTTTTAAATAAAACCTTTCCTTTTCCATCTATACTTTAGAATTTTCTTATTACTCGTTAAATTTCTATCTTACCGCCCTCTTTCGTAAACTTCTCTCTTCCTTCTACAAAACTTTGCAAGACTCTAACAGCAAACAGAATGTTGTTTGATGCTCAATATTGCTTGTAAATTGCACTGAAATATAAAAGTCTATAACACAAAGCTTTGGCTAATCAACAACGATATATTTGGAGCAAACACATCTCGTATGCTTGGAAATAATAGCTTTGAACTAAAATGAAAATACTACCAGTAATTATCTTAAATTTTTATTTTTAACAGTATATATATATACCAGTTTTTCCTGCAAGTTCTTGTTGTCTTGCAGTATAAATATTCCGTTGAGTCTTTTACCATATCCTCTTTTCTTGTGCTTCTACTGTATACAATGTACTCTCCCCCGCTTCTTTCCCAGAACTACTATTTCATTCTAATTCTCCTTTTATTAAAAAAGTTCTATTTTCTATTATTTGTGCGTGTGTTTTACCTTTTTTCAACCTTTCTCCGTCAACTTCTGCTCATCTCTTTTCTGTGGTAGTTTTGGCCATAAATTTGGCCATAAAAATAAACAATAGGTTCATTTTTAGCACTTGTCCCTCTCATTCAAAAATAAATAGAAAGTAACATCGGATCTTAAGCTTAAAAAGTATATATTTTATATTTGTAGCTACACGTACTATATAACACGACATATCGAGATTCATTATCTATTAGTTCTTTCAGACTAGGGTTCGTTTTTACTTCGTCCCATTATCTATTAGTTCTTTCAGACTCGAGTTCGTGTTTACTTCGTCCCATTAACCCCATTTAAAATTGTAATAATATGTAAATGATTTCATTAGAGTAGAATCAAAGCATTTACTTTCATGAGAGTATAAAACGTGTTTGCTATGTTTACTTACTCCTTCTCTATTTACCAAATGTTTAGTTTAAAGCATATTTGTCCTTAAATGTGAACAGACAGATTTCTTGCTTGTATTTTAAGAAGGACACCTGAGTTTTATGTAAAGATTTTCCCATGTTAGTGGACTATGGACCGAATTGATTGGAGCTTTTATGTGCTTCTTATTGCTTAAGGCCGGGAGTGGCGTGCTGGTTATAATACCAGAAAATGTGAAGCTGAGGGTCCATGGCTCGCGTTGCGCTGTAACAAAAATGCGCTTCGCACTTTGGAACAGTAGGTGCGTTACAAGAGTAACAGGAAATCCCACTATACAATTAGAATAGCTCAAAAGTTGGTAGTGGATGCTGTTGACTAGTGCCTTCTCCCTAGCTCTTGTAGTTTTGCACCAAATTTAGAAACAAAGAATCATATTGATGACTCTTGTTTTAGCACCGTCTTTCTTGTATCTTGTAACACTCTCGTAGTCAGAGATTACTTCGTTAGCACTTGAAGAACATAATGTATACCAGTTCTATATAAACAAAGAATCATATTGATGACTCTTGTTTTAGCACTGTCTTTCTTGTAACACTCTCGTAGTCAGAGATTACTTCGTTAGCACTTGAAGAACATAATGTATACCAGTTCTATATAAAGAAAGAACAATCTATACCAGTTCTATATAAACAAAGGACAATGATATTAATAAATTCAGTCACATTTAGGAAAAATATATTTACAGAACAATACTTTTAATTACCTATGACCCAGGTTACGAAGTTGCGCTGGAAGTGGTGTGGAAAAAAAATATGAATTACAAGAATGTTGACAAGGAAGTCTAAGGGAAGGGGATAGGTATCGAAGAACCACGGAGATCTTGAATTATATATTTTTTAAAAAGCTATATTCTGAACTGATGGGATACTTAGAAATCAATTAATTTTACAAAAATAACACCTCACTACCGCAAGTGTATGCTTTTACACACATCCAACTGCCGAAATACAAATATAACACCTCAATACCGCAAATGTCTGCTTTTACACACATCCAATTGCCGAAATACAAAAATAACACCTCACTACCGCAAGTGTATGCTTTTACACACATCCAACTGCCGAAATACAAAAATAACACCTCACTACCGCAAAGGTCTGCTTTTACACACATCCAATTGCCGAAAATTGTTGTTTCGGGTGTTTGTGCGAAGCTACACAATGACTATCTGCGCTATCCGTCCCTAATTTTGAACTGATAGACTAAAGGGAAGACATCTAGTTAACAACACCCAGCACTAGCTCTTGGACTATTCTAAACGTAAGTGGGATTTGACCGTCACTTTTATAAAGCACTCACAGCCCCAAAGTGCGGAGCGCGATTTTGTGGCAAAAAGAAGTGAACCATGGATCCTCGGGTTTCATAGTTAGGTACACTAACCACTAGGCCAAGTGTGGCCAACTGGAAAGTGGTTATTCTTCAGTTTAACTAAGAAAAATACCACACCCACAATGTTTGTTATTTCTATGAAAAACGTAGTTTTAATTTTTATACTATTTGTGGGTCTTATTCTTAGCAAAATATAAATAAATTCTGAAACCTAAGTATTACTAATTCTCAATCTATTACATTTTCTCACAAACCTAAAACGGTAAAAGTACACTGCTAAAGTCTTGTTTTAGTACTTTCAACTAGGCCGGGCATAGTTTAATGGTTAGCCTACCGGGCTACGGATTGAAAGTTCTAAAGTTCTAGCCACAATATGCTGATGAGCACACACCACACTTTAAGCAGTGAGGGATTTATAGTTGTGACAGTTAATCCCATTGTTCTGGTGTTGCTGACTAGTTGCCTTCATTCTGGTCAACAGACATATTTTGGTCACAAAAGACCAACTCAGAGACTTTATGGGTCTGTGAGTTGGTCTTCTGTGACCTTATGAGTCTGTGATTTGGTCTTTTGGAGCATTGTAGGTCTGTGATCTGGTCTTTTGGAATCTTATGGGTCTGTGATCTAGTCTTTTGGCACCATATGGATTGGGGCCCGGCATGTCCAGGTAGTTAGGATGCTTGACTCGCAATCTGAGGGTCGCGAGTTCGAATTCCCGTCTCACCAAACATCCACGCCCTTTCAGCCATGGGGGTGTTATAAAGTGACGGTCAGTCCCACTGTTCGTTGGTAAAAGAGTAGACCAAGAGTTGGCGGTGGGTGGTGATGACTAGCTGCCTTCCCTCTAGCTTTTCACTGCTAACTTAGGGACGGCTGGTGCAGATATCCCTCGTGTAGCTTTGCGAGAAATTCAAAACAAACCAAACCAAAACCTTATGGGTTTGTGATTTGGTATTTTGGAGCTTGTGGGCTGTAATCTGGTATTTTGGAACCTTATTGACCTGTGATTTGATCTTTTGGGATCTTATGGATCTGTTATTTGGTCTTTTGGAACCTTGTGGGTATGTGATTTGCTCTTTTGGAACCTTGTAAGTCTTGATCTGGTCTTTTGGTACTTTATGGGTCTGTTATCTGGTCTTTTGGTACCTTATGGGTCTTTAAGGCAATATGTCGCATAAAATGCCTTACAAACATCTATACGTCTTTTTACTAGAACACAGTGTTAGAAATTCTGTTGATTATAATTAATAGTGATAGTTTAATAGTTCTATTCCTTTTAAAGGAGTTGGTGGTGTAAACATAATTATTTACAGTTTTTGTTTATAGGAAAATTTACAATATTCTTGACCACGTTTTTTGTTTATTATTCTTATTTATGTTTCAAGACAAAGTTTAAAGTACTACATTTGTTTTATCTCTAGTAGAAATATTCTTCGTACTGTTTTCTTATGTACAGGGTTCTCTTGGTTGTGCACATTTATATTGGTACTCGTAGTCTTTCGATTAACAATTTATGTTTAAAATTATTTCGGTAAATCTATTTCTTGAATGTTGAGAAAATGAACTAAGTTCTCAGCCAGAACATTATTGGAACTCGTTTTAAAACTGAAAACAGATATAAAATGTTGGCCAACACTGTGTTTTCTCCTTGTTTCAGCGTTTTTAGGATGTGAATATTGTGTATTTATAGTTCGTTCCAGCACTTTTCAAATGTGAATATTGTGCATTTATAGTTCGTTCCAAGAATTTTTGGATGTGAATATTGTGTATTTATAGTTCGTTCCAGCAATTTTTGGATGTGAATATTGTGTATTTATAGTTCGTTCCAGCAATTTTTGGATGTGAATATTGTGTATTTATAGCTCGTTCCAGCATTTTTGGATGTGAATATTGTGTATTTATAGCTCGATCCAGCACTTTTCGGATGTGAATATTGTGTATTTATAGTTCGTTCCAGCACTTTTTCGGATGTGAATATTGTGTATTTATAGCTCGATTCCAGCACTTTTCGGATGTGAATATTGTGTATTTATAGCTCGATCCAGCACTTTTCGGATGTGAATATTGTGTATTTATAGCTCGATCCATCACTCATTCCCGTAATAAACAAAGTGGTTATAAAAGCCTTTTATAGCTTGAAGTTCATTAGAACTTATCGACGTAGAAGTGCAAAATTTATCCACATTCTAAATTTAGCAAAGCACAAGTTTCTTTCCAATGTTTACAATACAGTTTGTTGTACAGAGAAACATATTATTAAAATTATCACATCTATTGACAATAAAAAATATACTTTAGTCATAATCAAATATTAATAAGTGAAAACATAAAAACATTAATAAGTGAAAACATAAAACATTAATAAGTGAAAACATAAAAACATTAATAAGTGAAAACATAAAACATTAATAAGTGAAAACATAAAAACATTAATAAATGAAAACATAAAACAT
>NW_013666465.1:90073-97756 GCF_000517525.1 Limulus polyphemus
GTGAATTACTGAATTAAAATTTTTGATGGTTTTTGGAGTAAAACAGTAGATTTTGCTTAAGAGACGAAACAATTGAAATGAGGGATTTATTTTATCATAATGTCAAAAAGAATAGAACATAATTTTTGCTTGTTTTGTGATTCTTCATAGATGGCAGGTGGTAGCTGTGTTTGTCGATTATTTTGTATTTTCACTTATCACGAATTTATTAAACAAAAGTACATATAATACCATATATTATTTGGTTTTCATATATATATATACGAATTATTCGCTTATCTTTGTTTAACAACTTTCATTACCGACTCTTAAAATGCATATCGCGGACTTTTTCTTTTTATACAGGTAGGTATATTTAGCTTTTCTTAATCTCTGACCTTTTTGTGTATAAATTAGGTTTAATTCACTGTTGGCGCACCCTATTTAGGTCTTTTTGTGTTAATTCGAGCATAATTTAGCTAATATTCAAATGATAACATGACCCCCCTCCTCATGTGAAAACTCAAGTGTTTTGGTATCTTAATGGAAGGTGTCATGTTTACCTCTTTCACCCGTCAAACTAACATAAAGAAAAGTTTTGTCTGGCAGATAATAGCTGAAGTCATTAAGGTTAAGTTAAGAAGAAGATTGCACAGTGTGTGGGGGGAAAACCACTTTGTTGCCCTGAGCCCGTCACTGACAAACGTTGTCGCTGCTATTAAGAAAGCAAGATTAATTACCAGTTGCTGAGCTCAGCTAATAACAAATTCTGCATGTCTATCTGTATAAAGGTTTGTGTCCTCAAGTCAGGTGCCGGTTGATTTATCCTAACCTCGTTAACCTTTGTTTAGGCTAAGCGATCAACCGCTTACTACGGAGAAAGCGTGACTACCAGGACAGAATTTTTGAGGTTTCGTACTTTTGTCAAACCAACAATAGGCACCCACATGAAATCGCGTTTTTGGAATAGCAAGAGAGATTGATAAACGACGTGTTTGTGAAGTGAGTCTCCTACTAGAAGCAACAAAAGTACTACATTTGTTTCCTCAGCGCACTGTTTGTCAGTATAGTTGCCTTGGAAACATCAACTGATTCAATGATTGAAATAATTTGATTACTGTATAGAGTTAAAAAACAAACATTCATTTGCATTGTATTTTATTCTTAAGCTTTTAAGCTCAAGTTAAAACTTTAATTGCTATTTCTTTTTGATGGTTGCCACATTAGACACGACATTCTATATGTACATATATATATATATATACATTTTAGTGTATGAAAAACAGAGTTGTACCATTAAATGGAAGAATTCTGAGTTCGAGCTGAATTAAATTAAACCTATTTGCATATATATGTATATTTTTGTCAGTAATTACAGTATTTTATGTAAAATAGTTTTCTGCCTTGTTCCTACATGTATTCTTCTTTAATATTATTATACAGTAGATACGTTAATTAGTACACACCTGTATAAACGAGAACATAATTATCAAATATCTACCTACAAGAAGAGCGGGTAACGCATAATAAACGCTAGAACTTTCGACAGACTTGTTTTTTTATACTTATTTCCCTTTTCAGAACAAAGTTTACAGTGCTTAAAAATTCAGTTGGAATGAAAAATAAGCGTATTATTTGAAAGAGAATATATAGAAAGCAAACTCGTATTCAAAGTTAAAACATCTTTTTAATAATATAACTCTTTGGGGGGGGGGTTATTTTCATGAAGAGATGAAAACACTTGTTTATCGCTGTATCCAAGTAAACACCCACTTTTAGGTTGACGTGCATAATTCTTGAACATAAAACTCAAATCGTTTAACTGGAAAACGATTATCAAGAAGTATTAATCAAGGTATATAGTTTTAATTATATTTAAATAAACTCATGATGAAACTCTCCTGTTCACGAACCAAGGGCATTCTGCAAAACCTTTTAACATGAAACTCAAATCGTTTAACTGGAAAACGATTATCAAGAAGTATTAATCAAGGTATATACTTTTAATTACATTTAAATAAACTCATGATGAAACTCTCCAGTTCACGAACCAAGGGTGGGGACGTTATAATGTGACGGTCAATCCCACTATTCGTTGGTAAAAGAGTAGCCCAAGAGTTGGCGGTGAGTGGTGATGACTAGCTGCCTTTTCTCTAGTCTTATACTGCTAAATTAGGGACGGCTAGCGCAGATAGCCCTCGTGTAGCTTTGCGCGAAATTAAAAAACAAACAAACAATACTTTGGTCATAATTTTTATGAGCATTTTATTTAGCTAACTCTTCGGCTACTCTTATCTGACCGAATAGTTGAATTTTATCGTCACATTTATAGCGCACTTACGGTACCAAAGAAAGGAGCACGTTTTTGAAGTAACGGGATGCTAACCAAAACCCCTCGCATTTACAGTCCAAGCATGTTAACCACTAGGACACACGTAGCCCAAAACTACACAATGGGTTATCTGTGCTGTGCTCGCATCAGAGGCCGAATTCTGAATTAGAAATCTTCAAAGTTAACACTGAGCCGTCAGGAAAAACACAACAGAAAAATTACATTATTACTGTCGTATCACAGAAAATGCTAGAAAACCTTGGGAATACTTTAAGAAAAAAATACAGCCTCAGAGAAATATGAAGAGGTATATTATATTTAATAAACATGACTGTTAATATTATATTATATTATATTATAAACAACTGTATAAATATACAATTTTTAAACATTTAGGAGGTTACTACCTTTCATCTGAGTTTTATTATAACACAATTATTGCAACCAATTTAATACAAAATAATAAATAAACATATGAAGCAGCTGAGATTTTGGCGGTAAATTAACATTACTAAAGCATTCACAAAATACCTGTTTGAATATTGCTGTCTATATTTATTTATTTATTTAACAACATGAAAATGTAAAACAAAATAACAGACAAAAGAAACAACTAGAAAAACACTTAAACCGCCAGGAAATTCAGACGAATTAAAGACCACCACGGAAATTGCAATCGCGTCAGCATAGCTGGCGTTACCTATCAAAAAATTCCGGCAATCCATCAGCCAATCAACATTCAGCTGTATGACTCTTGAACTCTACCTCATCTGTCTAGCCGCGCCCTCTAAGATACGCTTGGATACTCTGTTTGTTTGTACGTATTTGGTCCCCCTTAAGTGTAAAATCAATTAAATAGCTATTTAACCGTTTTTCGATCATCATAAGTGAGTATACGTTTGTTTTGCAGAATGGGCTGAAAGGGCGAGCATGTTTGGTGTGACGGGGATTCGAACCCGCGACCCTCAGATTGCGAGTCGAGCGCCTTAACCACCTGGCCATGCCGGGCCTCTGCCCAATAGTAATGGAAGTAATGAAGCCCCCCACCTTGAAGAAGAAAAACAACACCGTCTTATGTAAACTTGTCTATCCCTAGCATTGACTCAGTTTCGTTTCATTTTAATTAATACTCGTAGCATTATATAAGGTTCTTATAGACTGCTACAGATGTGTCATTGAGGTATTAGACAATCTGTAGTTATTATTATTTCTGTATTCCGCAGTGATTTAACTGGCAAGTTCAGCCAGAAAAAAAAAATACAGTACAAAAAAGTGGTATTTGTTGAAACAACAAAAAGCGATATACTTTACGATACATCTAATTTGAGGGAAAACATGTTAGGTAAGTATTTAAAAAAAACGCTTTGATCAGAGCCTCATCTTCAAACTAAACACACATAGCTCTCCCACAGAATTAATTATAATTTTTTACCTATTTCTTTGTCAAACAAACCTTTCAATTTCTCTTTTAACAAACAACGCATTGGTCAAAGCCCCCCCTCCCCTCCCCCCCACGCAGCACTCCTGTAATTCAGATAAAATAAGTTAGCAAACACGTCTAAATGAAACCTTGTCAGGCAGTATCTACCGCGTGCTTAGAATGTTTGCATATTCTAATCCTTCAACGAATCTTTTTTTTTTGTTTAACTATCTTCTCCGTAACGTGGTATACATTGCGTGATGAAGATATCTGTCTGAAACGTCGCGAAAAAAAAAGTGTCCAGTTAATCGGGTGTATTAACTTTTTATATTATTTTACTTATACTCGTGTTTTGCGGAGAAATATCTTTTCAAGTACGGTTGGAGAGCACTGCTGTAGAGCTTAGAGGCTTCATACTTTGTGGAATAATCGTCTAAGCCATTTGATTGGAAGTTCCTGTAGGCAAGAAAAAAAATCAGAAGTGTATCCGTCGCATGCAACAACCAGTAATCCAAATTACAGTTGCTTTAGTAACAGTCTTGCAACCCCTCTGTATTGGGACTCCAAAGTGAACGTTTTGTTACAATGCACTTAATACTTATAGCTGTATGATCTTAATATCGCGAGTTTCACGTCCTAAGTATCTTAAGCTTTATACCCTTAACATCTCAATTTTTGTATCTTAATATCTTGAACTCTGTGTCCTTAATATTTCACTATGTCTTTAGTATTTTAAGCTTACATAAAGCTTAGGATATTCCTTTAATATCCTAACCTCTGTGTCCTTAATATTTCACTATGTTTCTAGTATTTTAAGCTTTATACCCTTAATATCTTAATTTTTGTATCTTAATATCTTGACCTCTATGTCCTTAATAGCTTACTCTTTATGTCTTTAGTATTTTAAGCCTAATATCTCAAGCTTTATGTCCTTAATATCTTAAAATTTAATATCTATACTATATTATATCTTATGATCCGGTTTTTAATACAAAAAAGATGACCTAACACGATGAGAGAAATTAAACACTGCATGTAAATGGTTTATTCCATGGGTAGTATATTGATGCTGGTGTCATAGGTCAGAACTGGACTAACAGCTTGTAGGAACTATTTTAAATCTTTGTCCATCTACATCTTCACATCCTTTTAATTGAAAACAGTGTTTCATAGCATAACTTCGTACTTGTATTTGCTCGTTATTTACAGAACATATTTTGATGTATACGAAGAAACGCGCAATGAAGTAGATCTTGAGGAGGCATGTGCCATTCTCCGAGATAGTATGAATATGAGACAGAAGTTTATAACTATTCTCAAAGCACTAAATGAAGTAAAACTCAAGTCACGTGCTAGGCATTGCCAAGCAGGACGTGTTCACGTAACGAAAAACCTTCTGAATGATAAATTCTAGAACTGTATGAATGCTGTATCTTAAAAGTAACTCAATCCGGAGGACCATTTGAAGAAGAAGAAAAAAACGATAGGAATGTTGTTAGGATTTACGAGGCTAAAATTCTGGATTCGATTCCCCGCGTGGACGTATTTGATAGCCTAATGTGGCTTTGTTTACTCAACAGTATTCTTAAATAATAACAACTAAGATTAGGAAAAACTTTTTAGGGGGGGGGTGCTGCTCGGAATTTTATTGAAAGCGTTTAAAGTGAGGGGACACGAATTTTTGTTTAATTAATCTAACGTATGGTTCAAGCTGCTAATAAAACCAAACCCTAAGTGTTGAGTTTGTGTTATAAACGTGACTGCTCAGCCCATCCTTAACACTGCGGTCTTACCTACATTAATTCATGCAATAGGTTTGCCCGTTACTTACGAGACATTCAGAAGTGTTTATGTTTAATTAAGTTTCGATTTTAATGAAAACACCCCATATGAAAATTAAACGACTCCCTCCAGTGCAGGTACTTTGTGCAAACAGTTGTTATCTCTTTTCATCATCAAAGCTTCCTCGTCAGCCCTCTCGTGACTTGAAATGCAGGTTTGATAGAATATGATTAGTTTTACAACAAATCAAATCGAAAATATTGCCACATTTCGCATCCTCAAAATAAGAGAAAATATTACAATTAAAACTTAGTAAAACAATAAGTTGTGGATTATAAACTTCTTAAGTAACTTGGGAGTTATAAGTGTTCAATATAAACTTAGGATTAGAAAACTCACACATACTTAACATTATAAACATTTAAAGTAAATTACAGGTTATAATTCTTAAATAAAATCTGAGGGTTAAGTCTCTCAGACAAACCGAGAGTTAAAAGCCTCTCAGACAAACCGAAGGTTAAAAGTCTCTCAGACAAACCGAGGGTTAAAAGTATCTCAGACAAACCGAAGGTTAAAAGTCTCTCAGACAAACCAAGGGTTGAAAGCCTCTCAGACAAACCGAGGGTTAAAAGTATCTCAGACAAACCAAGAGTTGAAAGCCTCTAAGACAAACCGAGGGTTAAAAGTATTTCAGACAAACCAAGGGTTGAAATCCTCTAAGACAAACTGAGGGCTAAAAGTATCTCAGACAAACCAACGGTTGAAAGCCTCTAAGACAAACCGAAGGTTAAAAGTATCTCAGACAAACCAAGGGTTGAAAGCCTCTAAGACAAACCGAGGGTTAAAAGTATCTCAGACAAACCAAGGGTTGAAAGCCTCTAAGACAAACCGAGGGTTGAAAGCCTCTAAGACAAATCGAAGGTTAAAAGTCTCTCAGACAAACCGAGAGTTAAAAGCCTCTCAGCCAAACCGAGGATTAAAAGTATCTCAGACAACCCGAGAGTTAAAAGTATCTCAGACTGGTTGGTTGAAACATGCTATGGGGTAGGGTGGAGCAACTAGATCATTAATTTCCCCGAAAGAGGGTTGAAGGCCGCCTGGAGGGATCTTCTGTTTTAACTACTTTCACCACTATATAGTAGTGTGTTGTCTGTCAGTCAGTCAGTAGACACTAAAATGGTGTCTCATAAGGAACGTTCAACGTTGCAATTTGTACTCTCGTGACGTCAGTAAAACGCGCGCATGCCATGAATGACGAGAAAAATTATGCAATCTGTAGGCCACAACACAGCATGACATGTGAAGTTCAAAAGCAAGAAATACAAATATTTGTTACTCTTAATTTTGGTTTTATTTACTCTTAAAACAGAATACTTTCGGGGGCCCTGCGGAAGTACATCTAGTATTACAGACATACAAGGAAAGCAATATAAAACAAAGAGATACTAAAGTAACTAGGTATTAATAAGTGATGTACAGATCATAACTAGGTACTTTTAGGACTCATCAGACTGATCTGACTCATCATCATCTGTACCAGGTGCTAGATTCACAGTTAAAGCGCACATAAAAAAGGTGGTTATCAGTGCACAGTTCATGAGCACAACCCTTATACACTGTGCATTGTACCCAGTGTTCATTGTTCTTGGTGTGTGGACCACAAAACTAATCTTTTTCTGAACTTAAACCACTATCGTTATATTGAATGGTGGTCTTCATTTCATTTTTTTCTTTTTTTTTTGGCTGTGTCAAACGTTTACGTGATCCATTCTTGAACTAAATGCTTTTCTGACATTTCTTTTTGCGTGCAGAATTTTATAAACATTCAATGGTGGTCTTCATTTCATTTTTTGTTTTTTTTTGGTTGTGTCGAACGTTACGTGATTCATTCTTGAACTAAATGTTTTTTCTGACATTTATTTTTTACGTGCAGAATTTTGTAAATAGATGTAACAGAAAATTGCGTTTAACACAATGTAGGGTTGGTTGAAACAGTTTTTCAACAAGCCTCAACTCCCGCCATTTTGAAAAAGAAAAAAAAAGTACTGGATATTATACATTTGTCATATTTAGTGGCCCGACATGGCCAGGTGGTTAGGACACTCGACTCGCAATCTGAGGGTCGCGGGTACGAATCCCCGTCCCACCAAACATGCTCGCCTTTTCAGCT
>NW_013666465.1:98839-115609 GCF_000517525.1 Limulus polyphemus
AGCTGAAAAGGCGAGCATGTTTGGTGTGTGAGGGATTCGAACCCGCGACCCTCAGATTGCGAGTCGAGTGCCTTAACCACCTGGCCATGCCGGGGCATGACCAAAGTAATACATGTCGTTTCAAAAAATCTGGTGACAGTTATACTCACATATACTCCAGTATTTTTGCACATTGTAAGTTTTGGAAGATAAGTTTTATAAGAATGCATATTTGCTTTAGTACAGAAGAATAAACAAGCGCTGTAATATCACATTAGTGAAAAAACTTTTTACTGGGAAACGTTTCGGACAAACTTTTTTTTTATATAATTATGCTTATTTAATTATCTATTTATTTTTTTTATTCACAGGCGAGTTCTCTTTTTCGAAAGCTATAATTTCTTATAGTCAGTCTATATTTATATAATCCATTCATGATATTCCAAAGTACTTAGGGTCAACAGAAAACAGTTAGCATGAGAAAATAAAACCAATAACTCGATCCCTTTCGGAAAGTGGACTTTCCTTGACTCATAACCGAATATGGGAAGTTACATTTAAATCAATATTATACATCTGTAAACAATCCAAAAGGTTCACCTTGCAATTCAACCTTTTATAAGCGTATAATGTAAAACTTTCCCGTGTATAGATAGATGTGACTACGTGTTAAATAATAAGAGTGACCTTACCCCCCCCCCCCAATATAATTTGTTTGTTTAGCGCAAAGCTACACAACAGGCTATCTGCGCTCTATATGGAGAATTGAATCCAAGATTTTAGCGTTGTTAAGTCCGTAAACTTATTGCTGACCCAGAGCATCAACCTAACCTTAAGAGTCAAACTTTCTTACCTCGTGTGATTTAAACTACGTTAATCAATATCAGAAATATCCAGAAGCCTATTTTTTTTATGAACGATGAGTAAATTTATTATTTATTCTCCAGTCATGAGTCTTAAAGAACAATTAGTAAAGTTCGTAATTTGAACTGCAAAGGTTATTCTTTAACGTTTGTTGCTCAAAATGGATCGCACTTTAATGCCACCGTACTATGAATCAGTTGCAAAGGATCTTTGAAATAATCCAAACATCTGCGTATTACTAGAAATGTTGCAGAATAGTTTTTACGAAAACAAAAATAACTATACAAATTATCGATGTTTTGTCGAATCGGTTTTAAACGGATATGGATTTATATATCAATTAATATGTTCATACTTACATTCGATTCAAAATATTTAACTCGTCACCTACGTCGATTTGCATATTTTCAAAACTTCATTGGATGGCCAATTTCAATTTCATCGAAGTTTGTGAAATTTGCTGAAATCCAGTGTAATTCAATCGAAAACTTAGATTCTTAGATTGTTTAACATTGGCGTCTTTATAACAGATTCTTTTTTCGGGGATTTTGATTAAGATTTTAAAACTTACCGAGTTTGACTTATGTCAGTTAATAAATTGAATTAAATGGAGATTCTCCCATATAAAAAACAACAACCGAAAGTAAAACTTTAAAATGTGACAGCAATAAAACATCATAAATAATAGGATCAGGAATTCTTTAAAAGGCAGATGGATTATAGTATTCCTCCTTCAAAAAATAAAACATCATAAATAATAGGATTTCCATCTTTAAAAAGTATTCCTGCCTTCAAATATAGTTTTAAACATTTACATGACGTTACACGTGTCTACTCGTGAAAAACCTATCTCGCACACATGCATTTCTTCTATATATAAATGTTTTCCTTTTTCCAAAACGTTTAGTAATAACTGTATGTATTTGTATGTATGTGTATTGATATGAGCATATTGATAACTATGCACAGAAAAAACAAATGTATAGTATATGTATGTACATATATATATATATATATAGACAGGATGGATCTACATATACATATATATATATATATAGACAGGATGGATCTACATATATATATGAGTAAAAGCATTTCCTCTCAGAAAACATGAGTTTCCTGTATATACTTCAAATTTCGTTTCTGCGTATGCGCAAACCTTTAGGCAATCCGAAGTCTCAAATGATGAATTGTTCTTTTCCGTGCAACCCTCTAAACGTGCAGTGGGGAAAGCCCGCCAGTCTACTGCAGGCTAGGAGACGATTCATCTTCTTCTACTTCGGACCAACTCTAGCTAAGTATAACCAGCTGCTCAGGGAGTCTGTTTTGGTAGGAAAACGTTTGTTCTTTTGTTCGTGTTTCCAAACTACATCCCCTCGGTTAGTGGTGGCGCTGTGGAACGTTACATTTAATGTCTGCTGTAAACAGCTGTGACTCGTCTCCAGCATCAGAACAGTGCTAATTAAACCGTGCACTACACCCGACGCCCGGGGGCTGCTAACTTGTCTACAAACAGATTAAAGCTCTAAACTAATTTTTTCTCTGTCTAATCGACCAATTTATCAGCAGTTTTGTACTGTTAAATATATAGTTTTGGGGGTAAGGCCAGAAAATGGTCTCTTTACAAATTGTGCGATTGGTTTAAGTTTTTTAGAACCCCGCTATTTTGTTTTTCTTCTGGTCATTTCTGCTCGTTCTTATAATTACTTTAAAAAGCTGTAAACAAAAATATGTTTAAGAATAAATAACAAACATTTTTTTGTACAGAAGTGAGTCCGATGAGATTAGCCCCAAAAAATCACACATTTGTATATTTATTTATATTTCAACATCAAAATGAAGATCTTTGAAAATGAGGCTCATCAGTAAAAATAAACACTCTTCACTGGTAGTTTTCGATTTTTGCACATGATCGATTTTTCTTTCAGAGTTATATTTGTAATAATTCAAGTAGAATCATTTTATGTGTTATATTTATTTATTTTTTTTTACTCAAATCACGTATATCCCTTGTATTTCGCTGACGAGTGGCATTTAAGTTTCGAAGCCGCTAATGAAGTTGGAAACTCCAATCTGATTCAAGTTTCTTATTATTTCACACAGACTGCACGTTCAAGACTGCACGTTCAAGACTACACGTTCAAAGCATCTGACCACTCTCCGAACATTAACACCAGTGTCTTATAGAAGATGTAAAAACATCTTGAACGACTTGAATTTAAGACAAAAATAGACTATAGTCTGCTAGGATAGAAGAGAGCCGAAAATTAAAATAGTCTCAGTACTTTGTCATGTGCTGTTTATTAAACCATTCAATGGCATCAGTTACTTGATAGTGAGCATCTAAAAAACAAACATAAACTTTAGGTCCACCAAAAATCCTGGTAGATCAAAACAAATTTTCATTTTACCTCACACAAGAGCGTGTGAGAGGTCAAGACAGCGTGTTCTATCTGGATATTAGTTCTCTTACAGGTCTGGGATAGCAAAGCTTCAAACTCGTCCCCATTTAGTTGATTATTCAGATCGTCAGTAGCGGAACCTGTAGAAAAGGTCGTGGATTTTGGGGAGTTAAGACACTTGATATAGTTTTTAATGGGATTGGAAGCAGATAGGTGAATGAACATTTGGTATAGTTTTTAATGGGATTGGAAGCAGATAGGTGAATGAACACTTGGTATAGTTTTTAATGGGATTGGAAGCAGATAGGTGAATGAACACTTGGTATAGTTTTTAATGGGATTGGAAGCAGATAGGTGAATGAACACTTGATATAGTTTTTAATGGGATTGGAAGCAGATAGGTGAATGAACACTTGGTATAGTTTTTAATGGGATAGGAAGCAGATAGGCGAATGAACAATTCTACCGTGGTTGTGGATTATAGTGGGGGTGTTATGGTGTTGACAACGTTCTGTACATGGGGTATGGAACCTCCCTCTGAAGAGCCTGCACGTTTTTGTTAGAGATCTAGACTGGAATCCCTCTTCACAGAGTTTTTAACAACAATATCATTAACTAGTTCTATCTTTCATTAATCAAAATAGTCCTCTAGAATGTGTGAAATTAAACGTAATATCTTTATTTGTTTCTAAAATATTCGGATATTCGCGCTAGCCATCGCTAATTATAAACTGATAAACTAGAGAGAAGGCAGTTAGTCAACTGTTGAGATGCTCTAATAGTGAGATATGACTGTCGCTCTTATAACGCGTATATGGCCCCAAAGTGCGGAATATGTTTATTAATTCTTCTTTTTGCGCTAATGGGACGCGAACTGTAGACACTCAGATCCACAGACCGGCACATTCAACACTAGGCCACATTTGACTCAAGAATGTTTTGTTGTTTGTTTTGCGTTTGTAATTAGTTAATTCGATTTAAAAGCATTTTAAATTTTTATGCTTTTTATTATGCATTTATTATTATCATATTTCCACTAGTGTGAGTATATGTTATACATTCCACCTCAAAGTTGTCAAATTGATTTTTAGCCCCTCCAGTGGCTCAGCGGACTTATAATGCTAAAACTAGGGTTTCAATATCCGTAGTGGATACTGCACAGATAACCCATTGTGTAGCTTTTTAACAAAACAGACAAACAAACATTTGGAAAATAAAATGATTAAAAAAAGAGATATACACACCCTTTTTCTCAAACAAAAATTCTATCATAATATTACAATTAACATATTGATCATTAAATTGTTATCGACTACTTAAACAAATCAAGGATTTCATTTCTCAAAATTGAGAGAAAAAAGTATCACAAATTATATGGTACGTTGATTTTTCCTTATTGATTTATTCGACAAAGTGCAACTAAAATTCAAAATGTCGAATTTTCCTTTTCTGACTTATGGGACCGTGAAAGAGCTATACAATGAAGGCACCTCTCTTCAAAAGCCCCCAGCTTTAAGGTCGTTTTAACAAATTTCAAAAAAACAATGCAAGATATTAAAAATGTTTGTTATTTCATATGTTTGATAATTTAAAAATAATAAAAGTTTTAAGTTTTCAAACTTAAAGGAAAAGCTTTTTTTTCACATTTTCGTTTCTTTATAAAATCTTCTCATGGAAGGAATATAATATAATTACGACGAGGGACGGTTTTTACCAGAGAGTGATCCACGCGTCATTGTTAATTAACAAAGTTATGCATCATCCTTCAGTGGGTGGAATGGGTTTGCTCCTGCAATTCATGCAATGTTGTATCATCCCTGTATCATCCTTTAAGCCTAAGCCTAAGTCTGGGATAACGTTATCTAAATAAATATATATCATACAAAATTATGTATTATATTTTGAAATGATCAAATTGTTACCATTTTCAAGACAATGTTATTTTTTATAGCTAGTTCAAGAGTATTTATCTATCAAAAGTACACGTATAAACAGGTAGTTTTATGGATAACCAGTATTTGAACATGCATACCAAAATGAAATTAGTGCCTGGTTTCTCTGATTGTTATTTGGTCATGAGATCCGGGAGGATTAGATGTACCCTGGACCTCTACCTCCCTCCTTGGTTGTTGTTTCATAACTTGGCTGCAGTCGATGAAATCCACATTATTCTCCGATATTGTTCTGTCCGGTAGCTAGGAAAACCCGTTCTTACATCATGCAGCCACTGCGTGCGCGCTACAATTGTTCGTTATGCAGTTAGTTTCATAAAGTTTTCGTTTGGTCATGTGACCTGTGAAGATTAGGTACACCTAGACCTCCCTCCTTGACTATTGATTTAGTTCATGAGTGTTGAATGAAGTCCATATTAATTATTCAGTAAAATACGTCAGGTAGCCAGGAAAACCCGTTCTTACATCATGCCCAGTAGTAGATGGTCATAGGTAACATAAGGAGTTTACTGGATTTAGTGGTGAGAGATACTTAGGTCTATAATTACCATGTACGATAAAGTTTTTCAGCGTTCATAATGATGCATTTTGTTAAGATTTTTTGCGAAAGTAATTTATTGATGTATTTTGAAGTGTGTCTGACAATATGGGGATGTTTGCGTAATTATATAAGAATGTTTTGTTTGTGTATCTAGGAGCTCTGTATGTTTTAGTTATTATTGAATTTTGTATTGTTTGTAGCTTGTCCACGTGTTATTTGGTTACATTTAAACTATGCTGGACAGCCATACTCTGCCACTAGGCGTACGTAGATTTTATAGATTTTTAGTATGTTTTCGATTGTAGCGCCCCCTCTTGTTGTCAGTCAGACGTCGTACATAACTCGCTATTTGCCAGATTTTGTTTGTAATTTCATTTATATGCTTAGTCCGATTAAGTTTAGAATCGTAGGTCAGTTTGGTTTGTCTTGAATCACGCTCGAAGCTACACGAGAGCTATCTGCATTAGCCGCCCCTAATTTAGCAGTGATAGACTAGAGGGAAGGCAGATAGCCATCACCACCCACCGCCAACTCTTGGGCTACTCTTTTACCAACGAATAATGGGATTGACCGTCACAGGGAGGGAATATTCGCTGACGGGGATTCGAACCCACGATCCACAGATTTGCGAGTCAAGCGCCATAAACACCAAGCTAGTGTCAGTCATTTCACTCTTACCAAGTAACAAATATTCAGTAGCATCTTATTTTCGTTGACTAATGAATGAAAATGAAAAGTCTATTATATGCACGCCATTAAGAATACTTTTTCTTATAGTTACATCTGTACGGGGTTACGTTTTAAACAAGTTTAATTCAAAGCTGTAACACACAAGCCGATTTAAGAGAATTTCAATTTTTCAAGGCTCAAGATTCCAAGAGAACAACAGATATTTAGTATTAATCGTTTCACAGAAGTTCTTAACAACTCCTAAGTTATGTATGGGCATTTCGAAAAGAAAAAAATAAGTTTTTATGGAAATCCTAAGTTATGTATGGGCATTCCCGAAAAGAAAAAATAATGTTTTTATGGAAATCCTAAGTTATGTATGGGCATTCCGAAAATTGAAAAAAATGTTTTTATGGAAATCCTAAGTTATGTATGGGCATTCCGAAAAGAAAAAAAAATATGTTTTTATGGAAATCTTTTCTAAGCAGATTCCCCAGTTTATTATTTTGCGAGTCTGATTAATTACATTATTTGTGTATGTTTTCTACTCATCGTAACACGCTATATGTAAATACACTTGTGCTATATTATTCAGAGATGACTTAACTTATAATATATTGATCGTCAAAACGTGAAAAAAAGCCGTATGAATATTTAAAACACAGTATTAAAAGATACTGCGAATACATCAATAACTGCCTTTAAGATTTGCTATTATACCGCCATCTTGTGAGTAATATATCTTAACCTTATCGAAATAAATGTGATTTTCTAATTTGTGTTTCCAAATGTCTGAAACAGTTTCCTAGTTCATTGTTTGGGAATGTTTACCGACTTGAATTTATAATTACCGAACCAGTTACACTTTCCTTCGCTTTGACAAGACATTTATTTACATGATTAGGTTTATTAGAAACAAACTTATAGTATTGTTTGAAAGTTAATTCAAGGAATACAAAGAAGGTAGATTGAGGTGACATTAAATCTTCTAAAAATAGTAAATATGCTTGGAGTTTAGAGGTCTAGGATGTGTTAATTCCTGTGCCTTGTATTTCTTCATGAGGCCTAGCATGGCCTTGTGGTTAGTCTTATAGTATTGTTTGAAAGCTAATTCAAGGAATACAAAGAAGGTAGATTGAGGTGACATTAAATCTTCTAAAAATAGTAAATATGCTTGGAGTTTAGAGGTCTAGGATGTGTTAATTCCTGTGCCTTGTCCTTTATCATGAGGCCTAGCATAGCCTTGTGGTTAGGACGCTCGACTCGCTATCTGCGAGTTGCGGAATTGAATCGCCATCATCGAACATGTTCGCCCTTTCAGCCGTGAGGGCGTTGTAAGGTAACGATCAATCACATTATTCGTTGGCAGAAGAGTAACCCAAGAGTTGGCGGTAGATGATGTTGAACAGCTGCCTTCCCGCTGATCTATCACTGCTAAGTTATGGACGGCTAGCACAAATAGCCCTCAAGTAACTTTGCGTGAAACTTAAAACAAACCAAACCTTCTTTATGGTCTGAAACACCCATGCACCTGTAAACTGCAAATTCAACATCAATATCAATTGCAGTACTTATGACAGAAGAAGAGAACACCATGGTTGCCATCTTATTTAGAATATCTTTATTTAAAATTTAAATATACCTGGTTCTGAATTCGAAGCTTCCTTGCTGGAGAGTCTTTAACATGATAGTCTTGATATTAGACAAAAGCTCCACCGACCGGGGGTGGATTAGTAGTTAGCGAGCTCGTACTGTTAATCCGATGATTCATGGTTCGCGGCTCGTTACTATAGAAATGCGATCCGTACTTTAAGTAGTTTGATGCTCAACAAGAGTAACAGTGAAATTACACTATTTTGTCAGACTAAAGTAGCCAAAGAACTAGAGGTGGGTGCTGTTGACTAACTAACTGTCTTCCTTCTAAGCCTGTCAGTTCAGTATTAATATACGGTTGTATGTTGATATCCTTATGTAGATAGCTTTGTGTGAAAATTGTGAAATAAACGGGATTCGAAAACTTTTGTAACATGTAATGGCTGGAGACGGCTTGAATGGATAATGAAGAAAAACTTTAATATAACAGCAAATGTACTTGTACCTGATGATGACAAAACCTTGTCGAAACGTTGTACATTTGCTGTTATATTAAAGTTTTTCTTCATTACCCATTCAAGCCGTCTCCAGCCATTATTAGTCTCAAAGTGGGTTCCTCGTCATCGAATTTTGTAACATGTCATCTTTGTATCAGTCTGGACTTAATACGTAGATTATCTGTAATAAAGAATTCTGTATAAAAATAGCTAAAGCACTGAGAATACTTCTGATAAATGTAACTTTTATAATTATATTTGTCCGTATAAAAATAGCTAAAGCACTGAGAATACTTCTGATAAATGTAACTTTAATAATTATATTTGTCCGTATAAAAATAGCTAAAGCACTGAGAATACTTCTGATAAATGTAACTTTAATAATTATATTTGACGGTATGAAAATAGTTAAAGCACTGAGAATACTTCTGATAAATGTAACTTTAATAATTATATTTGAAAAGAGCAATTTGATTAATAATGAAATAACAAAATTTTAATTTTTGAAATATCTTAAACTATCTATAGTCCAGTGGTTTACAAATGTTTCAAGTTCGCCTATCAATTTTTGTTTAATTTTATAAAATTACAAACCCAGGCATAAAAGATAAAAACCTAATAACAAAAATTAATATTTTTAACACTTACCCATTAATGCGAAGGATGCAATTGTTTTTTCTGGCATGATTTAAGAATAAGTGGTACCATTTTTGACAATTTTAAGGGAAGAAAATACTGGCGAGTCTATGTGAGTAGAGGTGAGTCTATAAGTGAGAAGAGTAATATGTATATGTACGTGGAAAGCTCAGGTAGGACTTGTTACAAATTGTATGATTTCTTATGTTACTTGTGTTGTGTACCACCGACATTAGCTCCACGTACCATCAGTTTGAGAATCCCTGATGTAGGAGATTATAAAACTACTTTTAGCAGTAAACGTACGATAATTGTTTTCTAGCTCCGGTTTATATAATTTAAAATCCAGAATTGCCAAATTTTACTGAATTTGCCTCTAATTAGTCATGTTTTCGAAGTTTATTAAAAATTAACAAAAACGGAACAACTTGCTTACTAATGATAAATGTATTTCTTCTATAACTAAGAATTTTTTAAATTGTGACCGAACAAGGCATAATTAAACTTTTCTTTTACTTTTTATCTGTTTAACCTTTATACATTATTCGTCTTCTTCGTAAATATTTCTTTGAGATTATCATTTTTAAGTATTTTTAAATTGTGACCGAACAAGGCATAATTAAACTTTTCTTTTACTTTTTATCTGTTTAACCTTTATACATTATTCGTCTTCTTCGTAAATATTTCTTTGAGATTACCATTTTACAATTTGACTGAAGTTGCAAAATAACCCTAGTTCCCATGTTTAACTTTCGAGTATCTTATCCGCAATATTTTCATCAGAAATGTGCATACTACTAAGTCCAAAAATATAATATACGCATGTTGATTACTGAACTCAAATCCTTCATTATAATAATATACATAATTGTTGCTGAACCTAAAACCTTCATTATAATAATATACATAATTGTTGCTGAACCTAAAACCTTCATTATAATAATATACATAATTGTTGCTGAACCTAAAACCTTCATTATAATAATATACATAATTGTTGCTGAACCTAAAACCGTCATTATAATAATATACACAATTGTTGCTGAACCTAAACCTTCATTATAATTATATACATAATTGTTGCTGAACCCAAAACCTTCATTATGATAATATATGTAATTGTTGCTGAACCCAAAACTTTAATTATAGCAATATACATAATTGTTTCTGAACCCAAAACCTTAGTTATAATAATATACATAATTGATACTGAACCCAAAACGTGAACCAAAACGTTTATGATGATGATGAGCCCAAAATGTATTTTACTTGCATAAAGATAATTGATTCCAAAAAAGCCCATTATGTGCATAATCATAACTGATCCTAAAACTTAACTTATAATAATATAAGTAATTGTGATTAAACACAAAACATGCACCTAAACGTTTATGATGACTGAGTCCAAAATGTATTTTACATGCATAAAGATGATTGATTCTAAAAGGTACATTATGTGCATAATTATAACTGAACCCCAAATGCCCAGTATAATAATATAAATAATTGTGATTGAGCCTAAAAGTTGCACTATTATCATTTCTGGGGCCAATGTGTACACTCGTGCCTTTATTAGGGTTACAAAACTCGTTAGAGCAAACTTCACTAGCTGTCTTGGGGAGTCAACATCGTAGTTGATTCTCTAAACTGTACAGGAGAAACTCCCGTCATACCTATTATTACACGACTGACACATTTTGGAGATAAGTATATACATGTGGTGGTAATTTTATAATAAATCTTGGCATGTATTTGGTTAATATTTTATAAAGATTGACAGGAAGTCTATTAAGGGTTTTTTCGATTATTAATTAATTATTAGGCTTAAACTGATGCGCTCAAAGTTACACAAGACTCGTGTGTAAATCTATTTTTCTTATCAGAGACTCTGTGATTACATGGTAATTAGTTACGAGAGTTTTAAGTCTGAAAAACTGCGTATAATTTAAAACGTTACACCGTTTCGATTAAAGATACTTTTGGAATAAAAATAACTTGGCTCAACAAGGACGATTTCTAGACTTGTATTATTTTATATTATCTTTGGGCTTTTCTCAGCCCATTAGGCTTACCCCACGTATAACAATATTAAATTATATTGTATTCTAATTAGTTTTACATTTCTAGCGCGCTTAACTTTAGTCGTCACTAAGCCTTGAAATGATCGTGGTATACCTAGTTAGTAAGGTTTGTAATGCTTCCACACATTGCTATGTAAATGTTGAAAATAGCAGGCATTAAAACTCCTTACTCTATCCTCCCATAGCCGGACATGGTCTGGTAATTAGCGTATAGAGCTGCGAAATGAAAAACCCAAAGTTCGAGCCGAGATGCCGTTGAATATGCTTTGCACTTTCAGGAATGGGCACCTTACAAAATAACATCTAGTTCCGTTATTCGGAACTAGGAGCCGAGGAAAGAGTTCTTGTGTTGCGGAAGGTATTGGTGACTGGTTGCCCTCCCTCTGGTCAATATTGTTCAAAATTAGGTACGATTATACTTGAATTCTAGAGACTCTAACTTGGCTGCTTATCCTATGTTTGCTGCAATGAAGTGCCGTTCAGGTTAAAAAATACCACTACAAGCATTTCGATCACTACTTGACAAAATACTGGGCGTAAACATTATAAACAAAAGTGTTGAAAAACACTAATGCGAATCTTCGAAACTTAAGTACATATAAAACGTAAGTTTCGTACTTAAAAAAGAAAAAAAAAGAAACGTTATTATGTAAAGAAAAGAAATTTAGTAAATGAAAAATTTAAAATAACTTCCGTGTTTTTTTATGTCATTATCACATTATCTTTTATGTCCAGTACTACGGGGATGATGGTTTAGTTTAAGGTTATGTAACTTGAAATGTAAGCGATAATTCTCAATTTTATACATTCTCCATTTGTGTGTCTCGTCAGTCATTACCTAGGAAATACCTATTGCGATAAAATCTACTTTTATTTCGTTCTAGCATTTAGTGTAATTAACTGATTTCTGTGTTCAAATTATTTCGTGACTTTATGGTCAAATTATATAAATTATTACCGCTAGGTGGCTCAGCGATAAGTCTGTTTGTTTGAAATTAAGCACAAAGCTATACAATGGGCTATCTGTGCTCTGCCCCCACCGGTATCGAAACCCGGTTTCTTGCGTTATAAGTCCGCAGACATACCGCTGTGCCACTGGGGGGCGCGGCAAGTTTGAGGGCTTCTAATGCTAGAAATCGAGAAAAGAGCACCGATAGCCCATTGTGCAGCTTGACGCTTAATAACAACCAAATGTAATATATTACATCAAGTGTAATAATAAATTTAACGTAAAATTAAACTAAAAGTACTATTACTTTAAATAGGTATTTAATAACTCTTTCTGTAAGTCTAAAACAAAATATTTTTTTTTCATATTACTATATTTTGTGTAGACTGCTCTTTTTTATAAATGCGATTAAAAATCGGCAATATTATAAAGGAAATAATAAAAATGCGTGAAAATGGGATTAGCAGTATTAATTCAAAGAGACCACCCTCAAATTATAATACATTAATTGTTAACTTTCTTTAACAGAACAACGATTTTTGAACTTCTCCTCATACCCTAAAAATTAAAGTTCGCATCATGTTCACGTAAGGAGGTATAAATTTTATAATCTTGAAAAACAAGTTTTTTTTGTAACTAATTTTGTAAAGAAACAGAAAACACTACAATCAATCTCTCTTAATATTTTATATTGGTTTCTAAAAAAAGTTTTATCGATGTTCTAAGCCAGTGTTTCTCAAAGTGGGAGCCGCGGCCACTAGGGGCCGTGAAGCTTTTCCTGGGGGGCCGCCAAATAATGGGCCGAAAACAAAGATGCTGAATTAATTTTAATTCCAAATAAACAATAAGCCGATAAAAATTATTTCGAATTAATTAAATTATACAATATGTCGAAAGGAGATGTTATTGTTGTTACTACGGCACTGTTTTTCATTAAGCATGCTAAACTAGTGGGGGGAGACATTTTAAAATCACATTTTTAAGGCATTTTTAGGTTGGGGAGGAAGGCTCAGACGTTTTTATTCACAGCCAGGGAGTATCGGACTAAACGCGTTTGAGAACCAATGTTCTAAGCAATTGAGTCTTGGGGCCTTGCGTAGTCAAATGGTTAGCATGGACTGTGAACCCCAGAATTCATGGTTCCTGACCCGTTGTCGCCAAAAACGCACCCCGCCTTTTGGGGCAGTGGGTGTGGTATAAAAGTAACCGTTAATTGCTGGCGTAGTCCAAGAGCTGACATGGATGTTCTTGATAACTGGTGTCATCTCGTTCATCGGTTCAAAATTAGCGACGGCTATACACAGGTAGCACTTATTTTCGATATATGAACACGTTTTTGTTTTGTTTTCTGATACATACATACATTTTGGCTACCGCGCTACTTCACTCATGACGCAGCTTGGTCATGTGGTAGAACTCTGGATTTCGCAGCTGTCGACCCACGTTCGAATCCGTGTGGAATACACCACAAAACATTCCTCGCACTTTAAGCTGTGGGGGCGTTATATGAGTAACAACCAATCCTTTACCGTGTGTGTGTTTTGTACCTTTCTTCTGTCCAGTAGTTGAAAATTAAGGACGACAGCAGATATAAGCTTATTAGTTTTTCCAGAAATACAAAATATACATACTTGACTCATCAAGCAGGTACCTTCCGGAAATTTTAGTAAAAGATAACGAGGGTTATCTGCGCTAGCCGTCCCTAATTTAGCAGTGTAAGACTAGAGGGAAGGCAGCTAGTCATCACCACCCAGCGCCCACTCTTGGGCTACTATTTTACCAACGAATAGTGGGATTGACCGTCACATTATAACGCCCCCACGCCACGACGGGGATTCGAACCTGCGACCCGCAGATTGCGAGTCGAGCGCCCTAACCACCTGGCCATGCCGGGACCTAAATTCTAGTAAAGGAAGTTTACTCTGTATAATATTCTTTGTTTGTTTGTTGAATCTCGTGCAAAGCTAGTCCTCCCTAATTTAGAAGTGACAGACTAGATGAAAAGCAGCTAGCCAACACTACACACCGCCAACTCTTGAGCTACTCTTTACCAACGAGAAGTGGAACTGACCGTCATGTCATGAATCCCCCATGGTTGAAAGGGTGAGCATGTTCGGTGGTGGGATTCGAACCTGCGACCCACATATTACGAGTCGAGATCATACCGGGGAAACTCCATACAGCAGAGTCAGAGAAATATAAACGACAGAGTCGTACAGTGGTCCATGTTCCATGGATTAAACCTGTTATGTATAGTAAAATCTCAATATGTGTAAGAAGCTAGACAGAGGTTTATAGTAACACAACAAGAAGAAAAATATAATTCATCTAAAAAAACTTCAGGAAAGCTTTATACACCAACAACAAGCTGGGACTAGTAGCAGTTTTGAGTCATTTGACTTCTCAACAGCCCTGACTGTAGAAAATGTGACCCAACGGACCATATTTATACGTTTTTGGTGGGTGAGGCGTATTGGTGTCAGTTTTACTTATATACGTATTTTGGTGTTGGAGACAGATTAGTGTCAGTCTGACTCTCTTGGGTCTTTTTTTTTCTTTTGTCTTACTGCCTGCCCACCAGTAATTTGTAGCGTGATTTTTTTTTTTCAACAAAAGAAATGTAGCTGGAGAAACTTGCAGTTCAGCTGACAGGAACAAAAGGACACAAAGAGCAGTAAACAGTGATGGATGGAGAAAGCAAATACTTCTTAAGGAGCGAAAAAAAGACCTTCTCAGGGGCGGATAGCGGGTAAAAATTAGCTGTAGTATTATTTTTTTGAATCATTTCTTTGTTTTTATGAGAAAAATTATAATTTTCAAATCTTCCATGTATTATTTAAGAACAATGGAAAACAACTTATCTTTGTAAAAAAGTGTGTCATATTACGTTAACTTTTTACTCTACCGATTATATCTATTTGAAGAGAACACAATTGTTTACTATTTATCTGAAATATTGACTCCATGTAACATTTTTATTCTGTATCTTTGTATCTAACAATACAGACATCGTTTCATAATTCTGAAATTTGCATTAAAATATATGGCAGTATATATTGTTGATGTAACCAGAAATTATATTTTATAAAACAAGCAAGAATTTGAACATTTATATTTTGTCCACAACCAAGTAGAAGATTTGTTTTAAGAAAGTTTTTGCTGTCATTGACAGGATTATTAGTTACCAACACTTAATAACACTAGAGTTAGGTGTACGATTAAACATATTTATTAATTACCAAAAAATAGTGTAAGTAAATACAGTAATTGAGTAAATTATATAAAAATGATTGTGTAGCCTCACCATGTCGTTACAGTCCATGTCATCACGTCAGTTCATACTCTACCTGACGCCCATGTCAGGATTTCGTTTTCTCTCAATAAAATTAGTGTCAGAAATCATTAAAAAGTCTGAAACGTAAGAAAGATGCGTCCTAGCTGTGAAATTGTAAACGCTGCAAAAAAATAAAAAATGAATGGATTTATTTATTTTCTTTTTAGTTTAGCGCCAGCTATGGTTGAACATCCAACCCCAAACTATATATATATGTGTGTGTGTGTGTGGTGCATTGGTGGAAAAGTTCTGATCAATCAATCAAATCGAAATTATGAGAATATCCAAACTATGAAATAAATGGCAATTATGCGAAACATTCCACCGAATAATTTATATAATAATTATTTTAATTATAGAATGACGTAGATCTATAGCCTGATCAGAATGTTGTTGGAGTGAGTTTTGTTCGAATTATTTCTGAAAGCAATTAACAACAGCAAAAGTTGTTTTTCATGTAGTTTCACACCACTACAAAATATATTTGTTTATAAGTTGTTTTTTTTACAGGATAAATTGCAATATTGCCCATAAACATCATTATATCCGTCAAATGTAACATCACAAAACTTATTTTAGAAGGGAAAGTTTAAAAACAATGTTTAATAACAGTTTAGAAAAGTTTGTGTGTCAAATATGTCCCATCCATTCATTATCTATATAAATATACGTCAATATGTGTTCCTTATATGTTTCCACATTTCTTGATTAATCAGCACCAAATTTACCACAATGTGATACAGGATGACACGAGGAAAGTTATGAGGGGGTTTGCCCCCCCCCATCTAATTTCATATTGATAAATTCCTAAAAACTGTATGTCTTTCTTTTCAGTATTGGTACCTTTATGTATTTTTATTGCACTTTTAATATTTATCATGTTAAGAAAATAAATAGTAGTACAATTTTCTATTCTTTGTTACAAATGTGTTTATATTTCACCCGTCCAGCTAGTAATATATATAATAGTTTGGATGAGATCAGTAAAAGAGATTTTTCCCGGTATATATATATAAATCTGAATAAACAGGATAGTATAGAATTACGAAATAAAGCTATTACACCACGTGTTTTTATTATTGTTTTGAATTACAAGAGTGCATTTAAAAGGTCGGAATTCCTGTTCATGCAGTGCTTTAACGAATCAGGAGATGACTCATGAACCTCTTGCTCTAAATGCGCAATCACTAAGATTGTTTGTTTGTTTTGGAATTTCGCGCAAAGCTACACGAGGGCTATCTGCGCTAGCCGTCCCTAATTTAACTAGTGTAAG
>NW_013666465.1:115714-125465 GCF_000517525.1 Limulus polyphemus
TGGGATGCGGATTCGAACACGCGACCCTCAGATTGTAAGTCGAGCGCCTTATCCACCTGGCCATGCCGGGCCAATCACTAAGAAAGATTATATCACTCTGACACGTTAACTAGGTCACCAAAAGATTAAAAAATGACGATAAAACTTACAAAACCTGTTTTATCATTATCTTTTATTTGCCATAGAATAATGGACTAAAAGCTTTACAAGCAGGTAACTAATATCTAACAGACTAATACCTCCTGTATAAAACAGATACATTCTTTCCCAAGGTAAGTAAGCACAGTTCAAAAATACAGAAAACATTTCAAGTTTACATGTAGTTTGAAAGTGACGGTAAAAAATCGTATGGTGTGAAACTAATGTCAGAAGAATATAATTCAAAACTGAGAATCTGGTTATAACTTAAAGCAAAAAATATAATTTGAAAATGAAAAATGAAAAAGCTTAATTCAACAGTAAGATAAAACTAACCTACTTTAAATGTGAGAATAAATAACCTATTAGTAAGATGGGAATAGCCTAGTTTAAAACTAAGAGCAGAGAAACGAGTTTGAAACTGACTGTAAAAAAGTATAGTTTAATACCGAAAACAGTTTAAAAGTGGGAATATAATAATGGGTATAATAACCGGGTAAAAATCTAGTAATATACTTTAAAGGGGAGTACAAATAAAGTAAAATCCGAATAACCTAGTTTAAAATGGAGAACAGAAAATGTAGATTAAAGAGTAAAATATAATACTCTAATATAAAAGTAACAATGGAACAATTTGAAGTTACAAATAGAGTCCTTTAAAGATGAGAGCAAAACAGAGCAGAAATCTTAAACTTAGTCCAGAGAACCTAAACTACATCCAAAAACAAAGATCTCCACAACGCTAGAAACCGGGTTTCGATACCCGTGAGCACAGATAGGCCATTGTGTAGCTTTGTGCTTAACTTCAAACTAAAAACTGAGATATTTTAGTTTATACGAAAGTTTTATATTAAAACTAAGTGCAGAGAATTTGAATTAAAATAAGAGAAGAATGTCTTAGTTTCAAGACGATAACTGAAAATTCTGATTTGATATCTTTAGTACCGAGATTCAGTTGAAAACGGACAGAAGAAATAAAGAAAAAAGGTGTCGATAAAAATTCGATTGTTTATGTTAGACCAATCTGATATTTCACCATGCATTACTGTTGCATGATACAAACCACCCAAACCCACAGAACAAAAATTATATCCCGCAGACGTTTCGGTGTCATAGAACATAAAAAGAAACAATGTGTTATATGAAATATAGAAGTAAACGAAAAGACAATGTATTGAAATAGTGTTCAACTGTATTATCACAATAACTAAGTACTATTTTACTAATGTTAAATTGCAGAATTATTACAATGATATGCTCTCAAATACACCAGCCAGTTTTTGTTTACATTTGATATCATGATCTGTTAGTTAATATTATAAAAACTGATTTATAAACCAGCATCGTGTCTCAATATAAATCACAATGTGTTGCCACACGCCAAACTGAACGGAGTGTTTATACAAAATACATCACTTGGGTGAAACAGTGAACCTTACACTGAACCTTAATAAGTAGTAACTCAGCGGTAAGTTTGAAGACTAAACTTAGGAGTTCGATCCCAGCGGAAGTACAACACGCATACAACCCCTTGCATGCTTAATAACAAACAAATAAGAAGTAAACATGGCTACGAGTGACGTCTGCATAATGTTATAAGCTACGATATGATGCTACATATTTCTACTAAATATTATTACAGCGTCTTCACGGTTCAACGGAAACTGCAACTAAGCAACTGGTTTTGTATACATATATATATTGAAGTGCATTTTAAAAGACAGCAGCGTAGAGTAATGTCTTATCGAATAATTTATTATCATTATTAGCTAATTTTAACCCTACTATTTCTACACATTTAAATCTCCGTATCGTGCATAATTACACGCAGACACACACACTTGAAACTTCCAATACGTGCTAAAACTTTAAATACGCTTTACAAAAACTAATTTATTATTATGGTAGGTTAATTTCTAAAAATCCGAGAGAAACACAATCGCAACTACAGATAAATTTCATGACATTATCAATCACTACTAAGTACTTCATACACTAAAATATAATACCAAAATACTATTACTCACATTTTTTACTTGAAAATATATCATTAATAAACTATCACTTACTAGAAGAAATAAAACCATACTAGATCATTTTTGTTTTGTTTTTTCTTTGGTTCACATCGTGCATAAGAACAAGTTACCAGTAATTTCGTTATTCGTGCACAGATTACCGAGCCTTGATATATTTATTATGGTCTCCTTTTTTTCTTACAGCTATTAATAATGCTCTCTATGTATCTGACCGTGTCATTAAAATGCAGGCTTATACCTTTCCCTACCGATAGGTGACGTTACTGAGGGCTCCAAGCTAGAGAGTGCGGTATAAGTTCGTAAGAATTATGACTATTTAAGTTAATATTTTTAACATGACAAGCCTCTAATCCGTGGGTGTTGGATTCTACCCAGTAAGGTAGATTACTATGTACTTGTGAATTTCCAAAGTTATCGGGGTTTATATACATTGTTTGGGACGGAATTTCTTCAGCCATTTTGGAACTGATATTTGTGTACACATCCACGCAAGCGTTCCTAGACGAGTCAAGAGTTGGAAATGGAGTAATATAAGCTACAGAATTCTTGTCAGACCTAGTTGTCTGGAAAGTCTGCCCCTGCTGAAGTCCATACATGCGCATGTCGTTGTTATAAAGATCATAGTTAACGTCATTTGTACTCAGAGCGTTGAGATTTTCATGAGAAATTTCCCGTGTTGCTTTTGGAGGATAGAAATAGCCGCCGGTTAACGAAAATTGGACGTTGTTTTCTGGAGGGCAAGGTTTCATGTCGTTTTTACACTTCACAGACTTAATAAAACCCGGTTCAGAAGACATCCAATGTGAGCCAGACTGGTCTGCTATATAATGAAAGACAGGACTTGGATATAAGGAACTGATAGACTCGCCACTCCGGGAACTGTCGTTACAGTTTTTGTGATTATTATAAAATCCGTTAGACAAAACTTCTGTCTCAGTTTTAGTATTATAAAAGACTGTTTGGTTACACTGGGTTGAAGACACGGAAAGTGAAGTTGGAAAAACACTGGGTTCAGAAAAATGTTGGTTTTGGTAAAAGTCACATTTCTGGCTGATTTTTGAAAATCCCCAGTTAGGAGTAATACACTCGTGACAGTCACTTTCTCCGTCATTCCATACTTTCCGTGTTTCGGATACAGACTGCGTAGAAAAACTCCCGGTTCTTCTAGAAATTTGGACGCTGTGATTTTCGATGTTGTTTTGCTCATAGTCATCCGTAATGTGGAGCAACTTGCGTGGTTTCTCAGTCGGCGTTTCCTGAGAATCTGACTTCATTATTTTCTCACAGTTTGCACTTGAAGACACGAGAGCATTTGACGAATACTCGGTCCCTTTAACTTCGGTATTTTGAAGTGTCAGCTCTCTATCATGCGTAGGTAATACTTTACGATAATACTCTGCGTTATGGGAAGCATCAGATGTAACTGGATTCAAATCTTCACACAATTTTCCATCTAGTGATCCAAAATTACCACTCTGTCCATAGTAACTCGGCTGGCTTTCGAAAGTATGCATTTTATATTTGAAAATGTGTTGTCCGCTGTCATTCTCATGTCCTTTTCGAAACTGTGTAAAGTTAGTTTCATCGACAGGGCTGATTCGATTTTTTGTAGCTATTTCTATTGGTCCCATGGAATCACCCCATCTTTCAGGGGTTCTCTCTCTTGACAAGGAAGTACACTTAATTGAGACTAGAGATTCTTCACAAACGTCTTCCTGCTCTCTCGTACATTCCATTGCTACGCCATCTCCTCTGCCCTTGTCATGCTTTGTGTTGGTTGAACAAGTTTTTAACTCACGCTTATACCTCATTCGCCTGTTTTGAAACCAAACTTTCACTTGCTGTTCTGTTAGAGCAAGAGAGACGGCAATCTGTATACGACGAGGACGACATAAATATTTGTTAAAGCGAAATTCTCTTTCAAGTTCCAGCAACTGAACATCAGAATATGCAGTGCGTAACCGACGCTGACCACCGTTTTCAGCGTTTCCTGAAAAACAAGAAATTGATTGGTAAATAAAACAAGTAAACAAAAACCTAAGAAGTGAGCCATAATATTATAAAAATATGTATTACACTATTAAGAGTCGCAAAAAGGCAAGCATTAATGGTATTTCAATGAATACTCTTAGATCTTAAAAATACGTGAAATATATAACAAAACTTATAAAAAAAAATCTGTCAACAAATTTGCGAGTGTGTGTGTGTGTGTTTTTTTTCCTTATAGCAAAGCCACATCGGACTATCTGCTGTGTCCACCGAGGGGAATCGAGCCTCTGATTTTAGCATTGTAAATCCAAAAACTTACTGCTCCCCACCCCCACCCCCCACGGGACCAAATTTGCAAAAACTTGGAAATTTCAATTACAAAATATGTGGAAAATTATACTTAAAATTCTCAGTCTCGTTTAGATTCCGCGTCTCTGCAAACTAAGATTTTAGTGATGCGTGTCGAACCTTCACTTATGGCAGTGTAGGTGTAACGATCCATGCAATTGTAACATTAATAAATTTCATATACTTGCTGATTCAACCACACAGAGGTATCTTTGTCACAATACTGAACTGAATTTCGGTTTCTTCTGTTACATTCACAGAATTCCTTCTTTTTTTTCTTAACATTTTAGTAGGTAACTTATATTTGTAAACATAAAACAATCAACAACTTAGCGATCTGGTTCAAAGATTAAGATTAATTTTTAATATATTTGTCCAAAAATAAGCTTCATGTAAGGTAAGTTAATGTTCTTTCAAGCAAGCAAATTATATGTTTTTTACTGTTGTCTTTTTTTTAACACATTACACATCAGTAGATAACAGAACGGCTGATGAGGAGTAGAAACAGCAACACAGACCAAATAAAAACGCTAACTCTATAACACAATACAAGTTTGTAAGCCACTCGAAAATCATCTTAATTACAGTAATAATTCATTTTATAACGTTATTATTATTTGGTATTCAGTTTGCCTCCTAGGCGGTAAGTTTACAGACTTACAGAGCTAAAATCCGGGGTTCGATTCCCCATGATGGACAGGAAGCAGATAGCCTAGTGTGTAGCTTTGCGCTAAAAAAACAAAAACCACTGCATTCAGTTTTATTAGAATAGAAGTATATTCATACTAGTTTTATCATTTTACTACTTAGGTCATATGAAGGAATCTATATAATTTGTATTATGACCGTTTTTGTGTTTTCTGTTTAATAATGACTTATAAAAAGTAACGTACTTATATTAAAACTCTTTTGGTGAAATGAAAAGTGTATGCTTTACGTTTAAAGTGCACATGGAAAACTTAAATGTTATTTAGATATATATATATAATATTAGCAGCTATACATCGAATGCACTAAACAGTTATATAATCAAGCTAAAAGGTTGTATTGAAGAGTCTTTAATTAAACACTTCTGAATTAATAGGGAGCAAGGATAGAAAAGGTCTATCTTTCAAATTCCAAATTTGGAATAATTACTTTTCCAAATTAATAAGAAGAACAAATTAAGTTTTTACACCACTATAATTCACAAACGTGAAACAAAACTTTATTGACCTTAGCATCAATGTAAAAATAGCCTTACTATTTAATTATTTAGTAGGTTTAAGTCATTTCTATTTGGAAAAATGCTTAGGAATGTGTGCAAAAAAAAATGAATCCTGAATAAGATCACATAGAATGATTGTTATCACATGCGCATTTTGCTTTTTCCATTTATTTACTAATGGCTTAAGTTATGCTTTATGAAGTATCGTGCTCACAGAGTAAGGTGAACGACAAAGATACGTGCTCCCCTGTTTTTAGTTTCAAAATTACCTGTGTATAATGTTAACAATGACTAATGTTCGTTTCTTCCTGTCGAATCCTAATAATAACCGTGTTTATGGTGAACTCCGAAATGGGTCGTTCAATCATCAATATTAGTTAACCATCCATCTATATGACAGCTGTTCCTCAAAAATAACCATCTTTATAATTATGATACTAGCGCCATCTGTGATCAGGATATATATTAGTTTTACACCTGACAATACGGCATACCACACATAAGTTTAAATTATCTTGTGAATTTTAAATAATCAATATATTGAGAACATGGGTGTAGCCAATGTGGCATAAGTATGAAATAGATTAATTGATCTGGAAAATTCAAAGAAAGAAAAATAAAGATGAACGTTTTGTTTCAATTGATAGAGTCATTACAATGCAATCGTGAACTATACTTCAAACCTATTTTTTATTTGTCTAATTTCCCCTCAGTCATAGCAAACAGGTAAAACAAAAAGTCAAAACCGAGTTCTAAACTTAATGGCCCCTCAGTGGCTCAGCGATAAGTCTGAGGGCTCACACAGCTAAAAACTGGATTATGATACTCATGATGGACACAGCACAAATAGCCTATTGTGTAGCTTTGTGCTTAACGAACAAACACAACTAAAATTAATTTTCTACAATTGTAACACTTTTAAGAATGTAGCGTGTGGTCTAGAATAACTATTTATCACAACAGCTAAACCCCATTTTGGTCGATTTTTAGCTCGTGTGTATAATTTTATTATAAATGTTCCAAAGATATAAAATCTGAGCTTACTAATACGTCTTTCGACTACTAACAAACACAGTGTTTGAAATAATTAAAGATATAGCCGACAGATGCCGCCACAGTATCTAACGGCACATTTTGTTTTCCTTTTGCAATATATGTGTGTTTTATCTTTCCAGGCGAGAACGACTAGTACATTGATATACAGACGCTTGTGAATAAATAAGTAAAAAAAAGCTTCCAGAGAAAATGAATTAATTTAATGTTTAGCTATTATACAAAGAAGTGAATTTACTTTAAAAAGACCGCCAAATCGCTAAACTAAAATGTTATACAGGATTATTTGGGTTTTCACGTTGTTGTTTTTTTATTGACTACTGTTAGTAAAATTGTTTGTGTGGATATAAAGTTTATCTCAGGCCTGCTTTAATATTCATGCTTATTGTACAGGTAAGTGAACATTACACACGCAATATTACTTTGATTGATAACGCATTGAAGTTATGAAATTAAAACAGAATAATGTATTTGTTCGTTTGTTTATAGTAAAGTTACTAAGGCTATCTTCTGCCGTTCCTAACTTTGAAATGGCAACCACAGGGAAGGCAACCAGGCCAACTCTTGGTCTTGCTCTTTAGTAACGAATAGTGGGATTGACCCCACATTAAAACACCCCAACGTCTAAAAGGAGCGAGCATCTTCTACGCCGGGTTTCGATGCCAGGTCTCGTAGATTGCGAGTGAAGTGTCATAACCACAAAACCATGAATATATTCGTTTCTAAATATATATATACATTAATAGGTTCTTACGACGATTAACTGCAACATTTTAAGTAGTAAATCAAACCTCTTTTCATCTTCGTTGAAACTATGACCGAATGACTTCTGGCCTTAACGACGATTAACTGCAACATTTTAAGTAGTAAATCAAACCACTTTTCATCATCGTTGAAACTATGACCGAATGACTTCTGGCCTCTCAACGTTAACCACAAATTCCAGTGGTTAAGATTTTGGATTGATTGTTCGTTTTAGTAAGTGCCAAAGGTCAGAGTTTCACCATTAATTAACTGGAAATTCTCACAGTGTACGATAGCTGGTTGTTTTTACATTAATGCTTACATACTGAAAGAATAGAATTTGACTGACCTGGAGACACTTGGTCACCACACACACCAAACTTGAGTTATTTGGACGTTCCACAACAAATGGCTCAAACGTATCTTTCTTTAACTGTCGACTCAAATCAACTAAATGGTCAACTACCAAAGTAATTTTCACTGTAATAATCTTATTATCTTTAACCATAAACTCGGAAGTTCATCAATCGTACATAAATCAGTGGCTGTTTTGGTCATTACAATGTCCTGCAAACGATAAAAAAAGCAAGAAAACTGCCTTTCGACGATAGTTCAATATTAGAGCTTTCGAACAATACAACTTTTGAAAATGTTTTCTTCTCCACATTTGTGTCAAACTTTAGGTAAAAATCCGTTACCTTTTGTAATGTAATTTACCTATAGCAGACATTTTTTTCAGTGCTAAACTGGTCAATATACACTGAAAGAATGTCAAATAGTCTTGTTTACTCTAGCGTCAGCTGCAAGTATAAGGTTGGAACATGTGATGTTTACATGAATGCCGCCACAATGGGGTTGCTGTTGAAATTAAAGCAATCAGAAAAAGAAGTCGTCCACAGACTTTAAAATCGAACAACGACAAGAAAACTGCAAGTCAGAAAAATTGTAATAATAACATCTTTATCTTCATTGTCTTATATTGTTCAGCGAGTGACAGACTTAAAAATGACTTATCAGATCTCATAAGAAATAGATGAGCTATTTATTGTTGTTTCTAGTGAGCATTCAGACTGTCGTAGATGTCAAGAGCATGTTGAAATCCATTCTTACAGTGTAAATGAAGGTCAAAATGTAATAGCTCTGACAAAAGTAGTTTTTCATCAACTTCAATACAACATTTTGGGAGCTTTTTTTTGCATTTTTCGAAGCAAGAGATTGAACCCTAAACGTATACAAAGTTTTATACGAGAAATAGTCTATCAGGTGGTATCTCATTAAAAGTTACCACCAAAACATGGCAATTTCTCTACGAACACGGTCTTAGCGCAATCATACGGTAAAGTCTTATTGGCACAATTATACTCATGAGCTAACCTGAATTTATATAGGGCTTCACTTCTAGAGTAGTCTTAGAACACTTATACTCATGAAGGTAGCCTGAATTTATATAGGGCTTCACTTCTAGAGTAGTCTTAGAACACTTATACTCATGAAGGTAACCTGAATTTATATAAAGCTTTAATCCTACAGTAAATTCTTAAAACAATTATACTCATGAAGCTAACCTGAATTTATATAGGGCTTCACTTCTAGAGTAGTCTTAGAACACTTATACTCATGAAGGTAGCCTGAATTTATATAAAGCTTTAATCCTACAGTAAATTCTTAAAACAATTATACTCGTGAAACTAACCTGAATTCATTTCAAGCTTTAATCCTACAGTAAAGTCTTACAATATATTTGTAAATAGTTTATTTAGAGAAATTTAATAGCTACTTATTTAAATCTTACACGAGTTTAATATTACGGAGCTACTTATTGAAACCCTACACGAGTTTAATATTACGGAGCTACTTATTTAAATCTTACACGAGTTTGACATTACGGAGGTAATTAAACCTTACATGAGTTTAACATTACGGAGCTACTTATTTAAATCTTACACGAGTTTAACATTACGGAGCTACTTATTTAAATCTTACACGAGTTTGACATTACGGAGGTAATTAAATCTTACATGAGTTTAACATTACGGAGCTACTTATTTAAATCTTACACGAGTTTGACATTACGGAGGTAATTAAATCTTACATGAGTTTAACATTACGGAGCTACTTATTTAAATCTTACACGAGTTTGACATTACGGAACTATTTATTTAAATCTTACACGAGTTTGACATTACGGAGGTAATTAAACCTTACATGAGTTTAACATTACGGAGCTACTTATTTA
>NW_013666465.1:125486-138354 GCF_000517525.1 Limulus polyphemus
TACTTATTTAAATCTTACACGAGTTTGACATTACGGAACTATTTATTTAAATCTTACACGAGTTTGACATTACGGAGGTAATTAAACCTTACATGAGTTTAACATTACGGAGCTACTTATTTAAATCTTACACGAGTTTGACATTACGGAGCTATTTATTTAAATCTTACACGAGTTTAACATTACGGAGCTACTTAGTTAAACTTTACACGAGAGTGACATTACGGAGCTGATTACTTAAACCTTACACGAGTTTGACATTACGGAGCTGATTACTTAAACGTTACACGAGTTTAACATCACAGTAAAATAAAAAAAACAATAAGTTGTAAAGAAATCGCTTAAAAATTAGAAAGCTAATTTTTTATATACTGAATTTTGTTCATGAAGACTTCACTGAACATTTCTCAACTAAATGACAAGATAATTATATTACAAGCTAATCTTCAAGTACTCCAGTAATTGATAATTATATTACAAGATAATCTTCAAGTACTCCAACATTTATTTTTCGTGTTATTTCAAAAATTCCAACAGAAATAAATAAGTTTTTATAAAAATATAAATTACTAATATTTACTAAAATACCTAGTTGTTGTTACAATGATCTGTTTACACCGTTAACCACAAAGGCTATCCAATACAGTTTTCCAGTAAATTAGTTTCCTGTAAATCTACTCGAGGCTCATCTGCGCTAGTCATCCCTAATTTTAAAGTGATAAATTACAGAGAAGGCAGCTAGTCCACATTACCTACCGCCAACTCTTGCTCTACCCTTTACCAAAATTATAGTAGGATTGACACAAACACGCACAGCTGAAAGATCGAACATGTTCAATTGGGTCCAATCCCATAACTGTAGATTCTGACTGGAGCGGCCTAACCACCAGGTCATTTCCCAGTGAGAACAATAATAGCAATTAAACAAAACTTTGTTGTATATTGGTTGCTGACGAGGCCTTTCGTTAATACTAGAGTTTATCAAGCCGGCTGGGTTACAGTAAGCAAAGTCTTGGTTGAAACCGTTTCATACAGTCGTTACGAGACAACAAGTGTTATGGTCAAACGGTTTCATACAGTCGGTTACGAGACAACAAGTATTGTGGTGAAACGGTTTCACACAGTCGGTTACGAGACAACAAGTGTTATGGTCAAACGGTTTCATACAGTCGGTTACGAGACAACAAGTGTTATGGTGAAACGTTTTTATATAGTCGATGATAAAGCAAGTATTATGGTGAAACGGTTTCATACAGTCGGTTACGAGACAACAAGTATTGTGGTCAAACGGTTTCATACAGTCGGTTACGAGACAACAAGTGTTATGGTCAAACGGTTTCATACAGTCGGTTACGAGACAACAAGTGTTATGGTGAAACGTTTTTATATAGTCGATGATAAAGCAAGTATTATGGTGAAACGGTTTCATACAGTCGGTTACGAGACAACAAGTGTTATGGTGAAACGTTTTTATATAGTCGATGATAAAGCAAGTATTATGGTGAAACGGTTTCATACAGTCGGTTACGAGACAACAAGTGTTATGGTGAAACGTTTTTATATAGTCGAGGATAAAGCAAGTATTGTGGTGAAACGGTTTCATATAGTCGGTTACGAGACAACAAGTGTTATGGTGAAACGTTTTTATATAGTCGAGGATAAAGCAAGTATTGTGGTGAAACGGTTTCATACAGTCGATGATAAAGCAAGTATTGTGGTGAAACGGTTTCATACAGTCGGTTAAGAGAAAACAATTGTTATGGTGAAACGTTTTCATCTAGACGGTGATAAAACGTTATCAACTTTATTAAAAATATGAGAAATCAGAATCTAGCGAATGTTACAGTTTTTTTTTACTCTACCAGAAGTTTCTCACTCTGAGTAATATCACTCATAATCTAGCGAATGTTACAATGTTTTTTTTTTCATTCTACCAGAAGTTTCTCTCTGGTGAGTAACATCACTCAGAATCTAGCGAATGTTACTAGTATTTTTTTACACTACCAAAAGTTTCTCTCTGGTGAGTAACATCACTCAGAATCTAGCGAATGTTACAGTATTTTTTTACACTACCAGAAGTTTCTCACTGACGATTAACATCACTCAGAATCTAGCGAATGTTACAGTTTTTTTTTACTCTACCAGAAGTTTCTCACTGGTGATTAACATCACTCAGAATCTAGCGAATGTTACAGTTTTTTTACACTACCAGAAGTTTCTCACTGGTGAGTAACATCACTCAGAATCTAGTGAATGTTACAGTGTTTTTTTTTACTCTACCAGAAGTTTCTCACTGGTGATTAACATCACTCAGAATCTAGCGAATGTTACAGTATTTGTTTACACTACCAGAAGTTTCTCCCTGGTGAGTAACATCACTCAGAATCTAGCGAATGTTACAGTATTTGTTTACACTACCAGAAGTTTCTCCCTGGTGAGTAACATCACTCAGAATCTAGCGAATGTTACAGTGTTTTTTTACACTACCAGAAGTTTCTCACTGGTGATTAACATCACTCAGAATCTAGTGAATAAAATCCACTTTCGTTCAAATGACTTGATTTGTTCAAATATCTCGAGTTTCATATGCTTTTAAGTGACTTGAAAACTGAGTTTCATCCTGTTTGTTGCACTACCAAAAGTCCCCCTTCCCGTGGCACGGTTTTGGGTTTTGTTGCTATGTAACTATCATTTGAAGAAGTCAATGGTTCCCCCGAACAGGACATGAATTTGCATCCTTACCAATAAATAAAAATAAACATAGTACACGATGTTGTGCTAATATTACAAATGATACAAAATGAAGTGTTTCTAAAGTAAATAATCGAGAAATTACTTAGTCGTTGAATATTTTCAACAACGTCATTGTGATATTGGAATTTTCACGTAAAGTTGATCCTAGCTTTCACTCCTAACAAGAGGAAAGGCAGCCAATCAGAAGCAACCATCGTCACAAAAGGAGTGACTGTCAATTTTATAATGTGGCCAAAGTTATAAGTGCATGTTAGCGGCATAACGCCTCGAACCCCAGACCCTTTATTCCACAGCCCGATACGCTAACTTGACCCATTGCTAATCTGATTTCACATATTTTATTTGGCCAATCTTGACTATCGTGCTACTGACCAAACTTGAAAATCTATAGATTCATGCTGCTCGGGATTAACGGCATGTTTAATACACGTGACCTGAGATAGTCACGTTTTCCACAATATTTCAAGTAGTATATGTATATATATATATATATATCCAATATATTTAACACAGCCTGTCCTTCATTATAACTTCTCAAAGTGAACAACCATGAATAATGTATTGGTGAATTACTTTCCAAAGTTTTACTGATATTATTTTTGAAGTTTTTTTGTTCTTTTTTTTTCATTTAAATTATATAATTCATATAATATCGAAAGCTATAAAACTCAAAGTCATTTAAATTGTATGGAATATATAAAAATGTATATCTTTTGTAATTACGCTTATAGAAGGTACAAACATTATTACTGGGTAATAATGGGTTACTATGGTTGGGTAAAGGTTGTTATAACTGTATTTATACTTAAGCCAATGTTATGTATATCATATATACACGATATTTTTATATAGCTACTAACGTATAGCCTGTCAAAAATGACGAGACAAGTACTACCACCCCTACCCCCATAGTATACCCAAACCTCACATTTCATAGCTAACTGAAATTAATATATTTTCGAAATCAAGCTTGACCAAAAAAGAGGCAGAAAAGTGCAGTCAAACGTTGGTAAATCAAAATTAAGATAATTCATGAAAAGCCAGTGCGCTTTGGTAACACTACGTTCCAACAATTACTTAATGTAATGTTGCTTAGCAGTTAGCAATAAAAGTATAACCAACCTAATACCGTTGTTAGTCTATGCACTGAAAGTATAAAATCAAATGTATAGACAACAAAAAACGTTGGTTATATAACAAAAAACAGATTAATTCAGAAGCGATTTAAGTTTAAAACTGAATCGATATTTTTACTTTCATGATAAATTCTATGCACTTGGCTTTGGCTAGATGATCTCACACTTCGTTATACCAACACTCACTACACTTATAAGGTTTCACGGCACTCACGGCCCCCTTTCACCCCTGTCACTAAAATCGTAATGGGCAGACAGTAATCGAACTGTTCTATTTGGATAAATACATTTTGGCTTTTATTACTCCTATTTCGAGAAATCAAGCGTGACGTTAAACACACTGGCTTTTGTATAGGTCAGATGTGGTATTTGAGGGTATTTATATTTTGTGTTTCCATTCTTTCTTATTAGCGCCAATCTGCACAATAGGTTATCTGCGATCTGTCCACCGAGGGGAATCAAATCCTGGATTTTAGCATTGTAAGTCCATAAGCTTACCGCTGACCCACAGGGGGACAGTTTATATTCAAGCCATTGTTGGGCATAAGATGTTAATGATTAAATGTTTTCATATTTATATTCAAGTCATTATTAGGTATTTAGTATTTACATTAAGTCATTGTTTTGTATATTATATTAATTTGTAAGTTATTTTAAGTACGTAATATAACAATGGGCTTTCTGTACTGTTCCCATCAAGAGTATGGAAACCTAGTTTTTAACATTACAAGTCTTCAGACTTAATACTAAGCCACTGCGGGGGGAGGATCGTCGTTATGTGCCTGATATTTATGTTTAAGTCGTTGCTTATGTTAATATTTAAATAATTTCATGTACATGAAATTGATTTGTAATACACGTGACATATATATTCAAATCATTGTTATGCATGTTATGTTATGCCGAATTTTAAGCTCTTGTTATATTATCCTTTTAGTTTTAGACATAACAGATATTCATTATGTTATCATTCAAAATAATAGATTGGGCACTCGAGTTGCAACCTTTTTGTTCATTTATTGATATTAATTATACGTTCTTTCAGCTTTTAACAAATCTCAAAAAAGATTTTAATGTTAATGTTATCAGATTGTTTCATTCACTGAGCTATATTATATATATATATATACATAGTGTTACAAGAACAATATTAGCCTTTCATACTCGAGTTTTTAAAACCAGTTTTTTTCACTACTTTTCGCAATATTTAACGCTGGTGTGCTCTTTTTTGATTAATATCTCACCTCGATACTTGTACCCGTTTTTCCTCTCAGTTATTCGGCCACGGCGCGAATAGGTGGATTCGTACTGGCCGAAGTCTTGGCTTGACGGGAACAACGTCGATAAATTTTCCTCTTGACAGGCAGCTGGCAGAACTGTTGTTCTGGTGATCGATGATGCGCCATTAAAAGTTGCTTTGATTCGCGGAAACATGGGTCTTACACTTCACTGAGAAACCTTGTGTGTTGTCACTGTTAAACTAAACGCACCGATCGTTTTATTTTGAGGGTTACTTTTATTGCTAAAAGTTTTATACAACTAAACTAGACCTTATAACGTAAACCGCTGAAGTACTTAACATTTGTAAATTTTCCGAAATTTTCGAGCAAACGTTTGTTGAGTATTGATACGGGTTTTTGACCTTTTCTGTATGTGGAATTATGAAATCACGTGACGACGGTTACCAATGGCAACAGCACAGGCGCGCCCTGACGAGATAGGACAGAAAGCCTCACCTGCTGATGAACTATTTACGATTTCACCCAATTGAAGATTGTCTTTCAGAAGTAATAAAAAAAAACATTTGTTTAAAAAACATTATCCAATACTAACGCTCCTGAGCCGTTTGTAACCGGTTACTCGACTTAAACCATATAAAGCCATTGGTTACAGCAAAGTTTCTTTGTTTTTGCTCTTATTTTGCGGTTTACTTCTCATGCATTTTACTGATGTCGCAGTAACCTCTTCCTTACGTTACGCAGGTAAAGAGTTTCGGCTGTAACTGTATTTCGTGAAGCCCACAGTAACACGAACTCCAGTAATCTTTCTTCACGCAGTTGCACACGGATGAATTTTGAAATCAAAATAAGTAAATCCGAAAACAACAACAACTGTTTGATTAAGTTCTAAAGTGCGGCTACTCGTGCGAATCCTGGGTTCAGCTACAAAAAAAAAAAAAAAAAACGAGGGGGGGGGGATCACACGAAGTCCCAGTGCGAACATTTGTAACTAAGTAAAAGGGAAGATTGTTGAAATATTACAGCAGAACTATACTCAAAGCAGTTTCTGAGCAAATTCTGAGGTAGTTTATGTAACAGAGAAGTAAAGTGTATCTAAGCATCAATTGAAACCTGAAAAAGTTGTTCAACTTAGATATAGGTGTGAAGTTATATATATATAAATTAAGAGCAGACTACCAGAGACGCTATAGACACTGGCATTCCTTCTGAAAATATTGTTGACCAATGCGTAATATACGCGAACTGTCGTTCGGTACGACATCTAAATACAAAAACAGACTAGAGCAGTGATTCTCAAACTGTGGTACGTGGAGCTAATGTCGGTGGTACACGACACAATTAATCTAAATAATCATACACTTTGTAATAAGCCCTACCTGAGCTTTCCACGTACATATACATATTAATCTTCCCACTTATAGACTCACCTCTACTCACATAGACTCGCCAGTATTTTCTTCCCTTCACATTGACAAAAAGGGTACCACATATTCTTCAATGGTTTCAGAAAAAACAATCGTATCCTTCGCATTAATGGGTAAGTGTTAAAAATATGAATTTTTGTTACTAGGTTTTTTATCTTTTATGCCTGGGTTTGTAATTTTAAAAAATAAACAAAATTGGTAGGCAAACCCGTAACGTTTGAGAACCTCTGTCCTAGAGTATAAAACGTTAGGATTTCTATATTTCACCACAAATAAACAAACATGGGAGAATTGTACGTGTTTTGTATTTATGGCAAATCTACTAATGCTGCCCCCCAGTAGTACAACGCTAGAATCCGGGTTTCGTTACCCCTGGTGGGCAGAGCACAGATAGCCCATTGTTTAGCTTTGTGCTTAATTACAAACAAACAACCTACTAATGCTATCTGCTGCCGTCCCTAGTATTGAACTACCTCCCACGCTAAAGAATTGTTTGGTTAAAACACGCACAGTCGAAAGTGCGTTAAATATTTTGTGGTATCGCAAAAGATTCGAACCTCACCTCTCACCATCACCAAAATCCAGAATCAACTCGCTCCACTTTGAGGGAAACTGAAATACAATTTTGCAGAAATAATATTCTACAATTATCTGCTTTTGAATCCAATAACCATATATAGGATCCAGTTTTTCCAGTCGAAACGTCACCAAAGGTAAGTTAAAACTTGAAATATATTTTTACTTTGTAGATTACATGGATTTGTTAATGATGGGACTAAAGCGAGTTTAGCTTCAGAACATAATAACGATTACATTATGAGTATTCGCATAAGGGTAATATATTTCCAATAATTGTAATCGTCAGAAACATTAATTCGAACATAATTTTTTGTGTGTACTACAGTTCTTTATTTTGATATCTTTCAGATTTCACTGCAGAACTGGTTCAGTGAAAAAAAAAATAATTTTGGTCTTGCACTCATTAATTTTAGCGCTTGGAAAGTTATAAACCTGTTCTTATATAAAAGTGAAATTCTAATTTTATTTACAGAAGTAAAATTACAAGTTATATTAAATCAGATTCCTACACAGAAGTTGTCTAACGATTAATGCAGAATATTTTTATAAGGCAATGAATTTTGTTTCAGAAAAACAGCATTATTCACAAAAGAATAGCTTATACGTAAGTAATTTAATAAGTGTTTTATTACATCCATATTTAATTTGATGTCTGTCTGATAGCTTTATTACAAGTATCACCTTCACATCTTCACAGGATTCGCAGATCGTGATGCTACAGCTACGTAATGGTTGCCTAGCTGAGTAATCTCTCTGTATTATACATGTAAGCAACAAAGTGGTTATTATAGTAGCGCATTGGAGCTGGTTTCAATGACAGAAACTAAGTTGTAAATCTGCCGTTTTTAGACTGTTTGTATTTATCAGTACAGCAGTATGGTTTTGATACTGAGCCAGCTGTTCATTCAGTTTGTCCTATCACCTCATTGGCTCTGAAGCATAACAAAGAACACAGGTATAGAAATGAACAGACTCAGGATATTATTTTATTGAATAATGTGCTCCTTTGCAGAAACACAGTAAATTGTTCCACTGCTATATATGGATACAGAAGGTGTGACATCACTATATAAGGATACAGAAGGTGTGTCATTACTATATAAAGATACAGAAGGCGTGCCACTACTATATAAGAACACAGAAGGTACCACTACTATTTAAGGATACAGAAGGTGTGTCACTACTATATAAGGATACAGAAGGCGTGCCACTTCTATGTTAAGATAGAAACTAGTGAAGTGAATTAAGCTTTACTAAAGCATTACAAAACATTCAAATAAATATCTTGGTTAATCATGCATGGTATAGTGATACGTGGGAATGTATCTTGCCATTAACAAAAAGCTTAAATAAATGTTACCACCGTTCGCATACTACGTCTATATCTGGAAAGTGTTTGAATTTGTATAGATTTTGGGCGACTACTAACTTTTTACACTTCTCTTAACGTGTTTTCAGTATGTTTTAAAAGTGATGATATTAGTTGTTCGGTCACCTGCACACATTCTTTCACTCATACAAGTGCACGTATTGTTTTGAGAGAAACACACCTTATTCATAGTATATTTAGATAGGTGAACATATTGTTTGGACATTCCTATGTGACCCTAAATAACTCTTTACTTTTGTCTTCTTTCCATAGTATATTTAAATAGGTGAACATATTGTTTGAACATTCCCAAGTGATCCTAAATAACTCTTTACTTTTGTCTTCTTTCCATATTATATTTAGATAGGTGAACATATTGTTTGACATTCCCATGTGATCCTAAATAACTCTTTACTTTTGTCTTCTTTCCATAGTATATTTAGATAGGTGAACATATTGTTTGGACATTCCCATGTGATCCTAAATAACTCTTTACTTTTGTCTTCTTTCCATAGTATATTTAAATAGGTGAACATACTGTTTGGACATCGCATGTGATTTTAAACAACGCCTTATTTTCATCTTCTTTCCATAGTATAGTTAAACAGGTGAGCATATTGTTTGGACATTCCCATGTGATCCTAAATAACTCTTTACTTTTGTCTTCTTTCCATAGTATATTTAAATAGGTGAACATACTGTTTGGACATTCCCATGTGATCCTAAGTAACTCTTTACTTTTGTCTTCTTTCCATAACCTATTTAAATATACGAACATACTGTTTAGACATTCCTATGTGATCCTAAATAACTCTTTACTTTTGTCTTCTTTCCATAGTATATTTATATAGGTGAACATACTGTTTGGACATCGCATGTGATTTTAAACCACGCCTTATTTTCATCTTCTTTCCATAGTATAGTTAAACAGGTGAGCATATTGTTTGGGCATCGCATATGAAATTATTGTTTATTTTAGACCTTTACAAACTGAGTAACGAAGGCTCTGCACTTGTATTTCTTTCTTTTTTGCTCTGGCAAAAGTGGTAGGGTCTTGAGTTCCCTGGACTTCCCCCTCCCCGTATAAACTTGTACTTAAAAGTTGAATGCGTGCCTACAACAAACCTGCCACTACAACTGTGAGAAATTTTGAAGCTGTTTCACCAATACTGGTCGATGGTGGCTGACGTCAAAGAAAGCCTCTAACTTATACCATCAGTTAGATGTTCATACGGAACTAAAACAAAACGAATTCTGAGATTTGGGGATCAAAAATACGCTAAACCCGCTGAACATTTAGGGGTACTTTTTTTGACAGTCACCTAATTTGTATCGATAAAGGAGTTCCAACACCATTTTCTTAACCCTAGAATTACCAGTGTGATGCATGATTTTAAACAAATTCTTATAATGACTATTTATGCACTAAAATACCACAATCTTAAAATTAACCCCTCTAATTACTGCTGCGGTCCCCTATGTATTTACACATAAAATTAATGTGACTGGTTTCACCAAATTTTTCTGGTTATGTCTTTACAAGGTAAAAATATACTCACCATGATGCAATACGTGTACTCAGTATATGGTTGTTTTTGTTTTTTTAATTTCGCGCAAAGCTACACGAGGGCTATCTGCGATAGCCGTACCTAATTTAGCATTGTAAGACTAGAGGGAAGGCAACTAGTCATCATCACCCACCGCCAGCTCTTGGGCTACTCTTTTACCAACGAATAGTGGGATTGACCGTCACATTATAACGCCCACACGGCTGAAAGGGCAAGCATGTTTGGTGTGAGGAGGATTCGAACCCACGACTCTCAGATTGCGAGTCGAGTGCCTTAACCACCTGGCCATCCCGGGCCCTCAGTATATGGAAAAAAAATTAGTGATGAAAATATTGTTTCACGATTGCAAGCAGGTTGATAAATAATGATACGGATATTTGTATATTTTATTGTTAAGATTGTTGTAATAACGATCCATATTACTAACGAACTGCGACACGTGCACGTTAGACCTTTCCTATATTTTTTATTAATTCAATTAATTAGATTCTTAATTCACTTTCTAAATTCAAACCTTTTATTGTCAGTGTTGATTTGATTTCGTTTTGTTATGCCTTTCTGGTATTTGAATTTGTTTCTTTCTGCACTTGAAATCCTTTGAAGTCCAACTGTCATTTAATTAGTTTGACGACTTCTGACACATATTATAGACAAACCAACTTAATTTATTCCATTGCTAATTTGCATAAACCTCTATAAACTGACTGCATTGACACTGAATCTGTGACTACTGTCAGCACATCTGTACACGGAGTGTCTTTATCACGTGATGAATGAGACTATTTCTGAAAAAGAAGTAGAAAAAGCAGACTAATTCGTAAAGTCCTAAGTGGATTTAGGAGAAGAAAAAACGTCGACATTGCTAACCCGAGTGGAACATCATTTATTCTTGATGCGTCAAATGTCATTTAATTATTAGTTAAGAACAGAGTAGTCTTAACAACTCAAATTCCTATACTTATAAAGAAAAGAAAATATCCAGTCAAGCCACTTAAAAAACAACAACTAATGGTGTAAAGAGCATAATTAAACAAAGTGAAGAGACTCCTCAACATTTTATGATGATCCCAAATTCTGAGTTAATGCCGAGTAATTGGTTTGGTTGTTTTACCACAAAGCTACACAATAGGCCATCTACGCCCTTTCCAACGCAAGGGTTCTAAGTGGTGACACATTGGGGGATATGCCGAGTCCAAAATATTTACCGCTGGTCAAGTTGAGATGTGTAACTGAGTATACCACTCATAAAACGAGTTCCATAGATGACAAGTTGTAGTTAATACCATTCGGTGGTCACAACTCCCCATCATCATTCCTAGTGAACGAACAGTACGTGTACTTGTCCTCCATTTTACAGACACGATGTTTTTGTTTTAATAATTTGTTTGACTACAGATAGACACGAGTGCAAAGTAGTAATTCTTCGGTATGAAATAATAGCGGTGAACACCGCTTTCGTTTGCTTGGCTGCATATTTTTTAATGTTGCTTGTATTTTATTTTTCGTTTGATAGTGTTTTCTTTAAATAATATTTACTTTGTTCATTCGAAATGTTTAATTACAATAATCAAATCGTTTTTCTAGCCGGAAAACGATATGTTTCACAATGATTAAAGGCCTCTGCACATTCACAAAGATTCGCCCTCATGATTAAAGGCCTCTGCACATTCACAAAGGCTCGCCCTCCCTTCTAAAGCCAACTGAAATGCAACTTAATTTTTCACCCACCCACGCACCTACACACATCTTAAATTACAGATCGGCGTTCTGGAAAGCCAAACAACTACGTTCCGTCACCGAACATGCTCGCCCTTTCAGCCCTGGAGGCGATATAATGTTACGGTCAATCCCACTATTCGTTGGTAAAAGAGTAGCCCAAGATAAGTTAGGGATGGTTTTGCTGGCGCAGATAGCCCTCGAGTAGCTTTGCGCGAAATTCAAAAACAAACAAACAAAAAATACAACAACGTTCTTATCGTACATATATATATACATAAATTGCGAGTTCTGACAAAAAAATAAACAAAAGACCAAGTTTGTTCTTCTGGTTCTTAGATTACACTGAATTAGATCGGTCTTAGAGAAATAGAGAAGGGTTTTTGATGTTCCATGAAACCGATCGAAAAACATTAACGTGTGAAAAAAAAACCCCGAATAAACTGGACCTCTGTTAAAGTTCACAGTTTTCATGATGAAGAAGGGACAACCCTGAAATAGATTATTAAATAATAGTATTGAAAAATAAACTAGTCACATTAATGTTACTTACTCTTTAACTACCTTTATCGATATAGGTTATTAGTGGTAAGAAAAGGGTGATTCAAGCTCATTTTATTTGCTCCAAAAGGGGGGCTTTCAAACATTTCAAAAAATATGATCATGTTTTTCCTTTAATGGAGAAAAACGTTCTGATACTTTATAACCAATTACATTTGAGATAACACAAGAGTATTAGGCTTTTAAACACTACATTCTTTATTTGGACCCCTTAGGGTTTTTTTCTAGAGAGGAGTGTGAAATAGTATGTTCGTCGTATCTATTGCTAATGACGCCATTGATGTAAAAACAAAACAAAAAACAATACACACATAATTAAAAGCGTTAGTCTAATTATGGTCGTAAATAAAACTTTGACTCAATTTATTTCACATTTCCCTTATATGTGAGTAACACTTCAATTTTATAGTAACGAGCCATCTTAACTGGTGAACGACTCAAAATCTTAAATGTTTACTTTCCTCACGAAGTGGTCTCATTCTATAACATATGCATCAAAAGGTAAAACGATGGACCATCC
>NW_013666465.1:139354-145664 GCF_000517525.1 Limulus polyphemus
AGACTAGAGCGAAGGCAGCTAGTCATCACCACCCACCGCCAACTCTTGGGCTACTCTTTTACCAACGAATAGTGGGATTGACCGTCACATTATAACGTCCCCATGGCTGAAAGGACGAGCATGTTTGGTGAGACGGAGATTCGAACCCGTGACCCACAGATTGCGAGTCGAGCGCCCTAACCACCTGGCCATGCCGGGCGACCATCTATGGACAAAACTATATCGCATGTCGTGGCTCGAGCTCAGAAAGACAGAAACAAATGTGTTAATCACTGTTCTCTTTACGTGAAAAAGCATTGTGTAAAAGGTAAAGAGGATGTTATTTAATGATAACAATAAAAGAAAACGGTCAAGATTTTGTGCGGTAAAATCTGATTAATTTCAACTTGCAGTCTAAAAATATAAGTTTTGGACACACATATACAACACAGGACACTGAAATTCACAGGAATACATAACAACGTACACAGTAATATACAAACGATCAAAGAGAAACAGGAGCATTGCAAAGTAAAGTCTACATTTCATCTATGCTTATCAACACCAATGAAATCCTATTTTCTTTAGTACAGGTTGTCAGTAGTAAAAATTAACCATAAATCAGCTTTATGTCATTTCATACCAACCCATAACCACCTTAATGTTCATGTTATTTCATATCAACCCACAACCACCTTAATGTTCATGTTATTTCATATCAACCCATAACCACCTTAATGTTCATGTTATTTCATATCAACCCACAACCACCTTAATGTTCATGTTATTTCATATCAACCCACAACCACCTTAATGTTCGTGTTATCTCGTATCAACCAAGGAAACGCCTTAATTTTCCTTTTATTTGATAATAATCCAAAAGCCACCTTAATGTTCATGTATTTCGTATTAACTCAATTTTAACCTTCATGTTAAATTATGTAAGAACTTCTACCAGAAAAGCTGATGAAAACCTTCAATAAAAATCTATAATTAATAACAATTAGTCTAAATTATGAATGACAAGCAAACCACAAAAACCTCTTTGACCATTCTGCCTTTGGTCATCAGCTGGATATCCTCGCTGTTAGCGGTGTTTTTGGCCCTCATCCCAAGAGCACCTGACAAGGCCGGTCTTACTTAGTGAATCCATAAGTAACGAATGAGAATTGTCATATGGAAGTGTTATTTCACATCAACCCGAAATAACTTTTATGTTCATGATTTAGTTTCGTGGCATTACAAAACGTCTACTAGTATCTACGTACACTTCAGTTGTGAAGTCCCTACATGTAAATGTGAACTTTCCTCCTTGGACTTAGAAGCTCATTTCATATTCATTAATAACTTTTCTTTAACATATAACAGATTTCTATATTTATCCATCCTTCTTTAGCTTTCAGGAATATAAAACTTTTGACATATAAAAAAAGTTCTAATATTCTCCCCAAAATCCCATTAGAGAAACAGCCATACGTTTTGATAATGGTTGAAAATAGATGGCATGTTCATGCGCATAATAGTCAAACTATATAGAACTATTTCTATTGTTTCCTAGTTATTCATTTAACACTAACTTGCACCATTTGGGGCACTTCTTACAATCCAAATTTCATTGGCAGAAGTGTGCAACAAATGCTTGACAGGTCAAACTCAGTGGTGGTAAGTGGCGTAATAAATTTAACTCCACTAGAACTCAAGTAATCAGATTTCAGAGGAATCTTCACACAACACTAAACAATGCCGAGGCCTTAGACTCAAACTGTGTCAGTTGAATTACTAAGAAGCATTAAAAAATCTCAACTAAAACTCAATTTATCGGATTTCAGAGAAAACTTTACACAACACTAAATAACTCTGAGGTCTTAATTTAAACTTCTTTGAAGTTAATGACACTATCAATTTCTCGGGGATTATTTTTGTTGCAGAAATAAAATAAAATGAAACAAAAAATACATCTATCTAGCGTTAAAAAACCTATAAAAATTGTATAAACTTTACGCTTTATTATCCTTATTCTCAAAAGTTATATTAGACTCAACTTAGAATGTGGTCATGCTACCCTATAACTATTATATTTTTTTCCCCTGGTTTCCAACATTGAATATTTGGAAAAAAATGTGGCAAATTTAAAAACAAATTAGGCCACTCTTTTTTCTTGTTTTTTACTAGAATACACAGTTTTGTTGATGAAAAAAATAGTTTTCAAATATTGTCAACTTAACAAAACTAAAGAATTAATTGGTAATACTAATTTTACGTAATCTTAAAATACCTACGTTAATTAATATTTATTAAAAGGGCATTACAAACACCACACTCATACTCTAGCGTGGCAGAAAATAATTTCAAGTTGTATGAAAAATTTTGTCAAAAGAATGTTTTAGAGTTTTAATTTTACACTAAATTGTGAATACTAACACCTTACAGGTTCACTTTACAGAGATAGCCCAAACCTGTTCCTATAAAGCAAAAATTGCAATGCCTATGAATAAGTTCAACAACATGCCTTTCGTTAACTCTGACTAGATCAACATATACAGTCTTGGCCAAAATGTTTGCATATTTTCTAACAAATAAGGTCCTTATTGTTAAGATGGAATACAAATACACTCAGCGCTGTCAAACTGAGAAATGTATGTTATATTAAACATTTACATATGCAATTTGTATAATGAGACAGGTTCTATGGACATCATGAACGATTTATTAGAACAGCATACAATTTTATCAGACACCTATAGAAAGATGTGTAATTCAGCATTTCACTTATCACGACAAAACCTTAGCAAATCATATATAATGACAAAATATAACACCAAATTATTATCTTGTAATATCCTCCTAGTCAAGATAATCCTGTACAATAGCGCACTATGGACAGTGGCATTGTCATCCTGGAACACAAAGATATTGCCAAACCTTGCCCTAGCATATGGCAGAAATATCATCTCCATGTGATGCCTGTAGGAGGCGCCATTGACGTTTTACTGGAGCGGTTTTTCCACCATGATGAATAGTTGCCCAAACATGTATTGCACCGCCTCCTGTGTATTCTCTGTGGGAAAGATAGTTTTCCCTCATCTGTTTTCCAGGCAAACGACGAACATGAATCCTACCATCAGCTTTAACAAGCCGGAAACAGGACTCAATTGAAAAGATGACATGTCGCCTCTTTCCTAACTAAGTTGGCATGCTGTCTTGCCAAAGTAACATGGTTATGACAGTGAATTCTGGCTAATATCTGTTTGCAGATAGCCCTTCTTGCAAAATAACCTTGTTTGGTCAGTCTCCTAGTCACTGTTCTTCTGGATACCTTGGAATGAATGTGTTCATGCCATTCCTGTCGTAAGGTATTGCAATACTTCTTTCGACCTTGACGTGTTAACCTGACCAAAGCACGGTCATCTCGGGCAGTAGTTTTTCGGCATCTACCAGTAGACTTTCCTGGAACAATGTTTTCTGTGGTCCAATGACGTTTCAGGATTCTGGTTACAGTACACTGGAGATGTCTACTCTTCTGGCAATGTCGAACAATTTGACGCCCTATAACTTCTGGCATGTGACGAAGCATGACTCTACACCAAATACAGAGAAATTGTATGAACAAAGCGTTGATCTGTTTTCGAAAAATATTATACCAAAAGCACACCCGTTTATACAAAACAGGTGTGTATGTGCGTTGTGACAAATAAATGCTCAAAGCAGCTTATACAGACCAGAATAACAACTCGTACATGTTTTTTCGATCATACGCTATCTTCTCTGTTACTACTTGGGCATCTGCTCAAAAACTGATCCATGCATGTAGACAATAATATCAATATAGAATAACATTCAAACATTTTGACCAAGACTGTATATATAATCAAACTGTATGTAACTTATAAACAAAACAAAAATATTCATTTATTTTCATTAACCGTTAAAAGTTTGACTATTTTCTTCAAGCTTATTGAGGTTACTGATGAATGTGTATCTAAATTACTTTAGCTCAAAATTACGTTCAGTTTTTTTATATATATATTTGGTAAATATAGATGTACAAACTCCGAGTAATGTCTCTCTTTATACGTAATAACAAAACCCTCAGAAATCGAGGATGATAAACTCAGTAATTAATTTACATTCCTGCTTCATACTGTATTTATATGCGATCAAATAAAAATTACATTATGGATTTCGAATATTTTGTATTTTCTTTACATACGAGCATTAATTAATTAAAAATTAACTAATTAATGTAATATCAAATCCGATTAAGATTTTTTTAAATAATCTAAGAATACTCACAAACACTTTTTTCTTCATCATATCAGTTGATAAACCAGCCGTTGCATGAAAGATATTATATATACATGATTGATGATCCATGTGCCCTAATAAGCAATTGTCTGTAAGTTAGTATTATAAATGCTTAAAGGTATTAGTTTGATAAAGGAATAGACTTTAATTCGAATCTGATGACGAATGGTATTGTTGAAATAACATTACTTTGTTGAACATTAAACAAATTTCACCTAGTTTTATGGAAATAAGCGGTCGTTTACTTTCAATAAAATGGTAAGAAAAGTCTAGTATGCTCTACAAAGTTGAACATCGAAAGAAACTCAACGTGCCCTCCATCCCTTAACATGAATATAGTATGCTCTACAAACGTTAACATCGAAAGAAACGCATTGTGTACTCCATCCCTTGACATGAATATTTTTACTGCGTTCGTGTTCTTTATAAAGTTATACCTTCTTTATGCGTGATATACAGATATATATTAAATCTTAATTCGTTCAAAGTTTCTAGAAATCGATCATCTAGTCACAATATATATATAAAGTATATGTTTTTATATTGCCTCTGTGTATCGTTTCTTTGCTTTAAAGTATATTCCATAAGATTTTACAAACAATTTTGAAGATACACATATATGTTGTAAGTCATAAAAAAGAATGCCTTTGCTATATCTTATATATATATATATATATCGTTTTAGTTTGCATTTTCAGTGAAAGCGTAGTTCATTTACTTTATTTCTAAGTTATTTACAAAGATGCCATTTTAAATACATTTGTGGAAATATCTGCCATAGAACATTATGTATATCATATTGTAAGATGACAGGTCGTGCACAAAGGAAAATCAATAGACTTGCTAGATTTTCATTAAAGGCACTCTGGCAAAAGAGAGGAGTAAACAAACTATAAATATGATACTCAGCATGAAACCCATCCACGACGTTATAAATACTGAGTTACCTAAGTTAAACTTAATAATGTATGGACACATTGTAATAACCACATGCACCATAGCGTACTTGGAACAGGACTAACCAGGCAGTTTACTAAGTACCAAGTTACACGTTCTATACGTACGATGATGATGTATTAACTTTGTCATTAAGACAAAGGACAATTTAATGCATGAGCAGAAATTATTAAAAAGAGACTTCAAGCAGAGTTTTATGTTCGTGTTAAACTGGTAAAATCATTTTGTCACAAACCATTACATTATGGACTGGAAAAGAAAACACATGGAAATAGAAGCTTTTCGATTAAGTAGCACATATTGGGGTAGATATCTGTTTGATAAAAATTAATGTTCCGTACTGCTGCGTTGGATCCTAACCATAAGATGATTAGGATCCAACGCAGTTATGTTCCTTACATCCAACATAAGTAGTGTTTTTGATGTAGAAGATCAATCAACATACCACGTTTTAAAAGTTATGGTTTAATTCTTGCTGTATTCAAATTAAAATTTTGAATTTATTAAATGTTATGTATGTAGGTAGGATATTGTTTATTAATCTTCAGTTCCATTATAGAGCGATATTTCTGCGCACTTACAATGCTAGAAACCGAGTTTCGATATCTGAAGTAGGCAGAGTTTACTTTTGTGCTTAACTACAAAAAATTCATTATAAAAGGTTTCTTTCTGTCCATTTAATCACACGTAACATAAAACTGATTTCAATAGAGACGTTTGTATAAGCAAACACGTTTGATGAAAGGGATACAAATCAGTCATAATTAAATTTATTAAAATCTATATATTCAACTTTCAATTGATTAACGTTTATCTATGAATTTAAGTCAAGCGCTAAGAATTTATTTCTATTTGGTTAACCATCCTGTTATGTTTTGGATCTATTTACCCGATAATGGTTTCCATGACGTTATAGTAAAGTAAAATACATAATTGAATTCATTATAATGAGAATTCACATTAATTTCTAATATCTATCATAAAATAGTAAAAACTATTTGTAACGAATTTGTTGTTATGTATTTATTTTAATATGAACGTTGTTTAGATTAAGTTTATATTTAGAAAC
>NW_013666465.1:146664-156419 GCF_000517525.1 Limulus polyphemus
CGTGTGTTTTGATGAACAAGTGCTCAAAACAACTTATACAGACTAGAAAAACAACTCGTACATGTTTGTCCGATCATACGCTACTTTCTCTGTTACTACTCGGGCATTTACTCAGTAAGTACTCCATGCATGTAGACAATAACATCAATATAGAACAGTATGCAAACATTTTGGCCAAGTTTGTACAATAGTATGTAAAGAAATATATATTGTATAGTTTCACTTTACAAAGATAGCCCAAACCTGTATCAACAAAACAAAAATTACAATTGTTAGAAACAAACTCAACAACATGCCTTTCGTTAATTCTGACTAGATCAACAGAAAATAGCGTTATATATATATTTTAAAGGTTCGCTTTACAAAGATAACCCAAATAAATCAGAAACTACAACGGCTATAAACAAACTCGCGAACATGCCTTTCGTGAATTATAAATATATCAACATAAAATAGTATATATATATTGTGCAAGTTCACTTTACAAAGATAACCCAAACCTGCTCAATAAATCAGAAACTACAACGGCTATGAACAAACTCACAAAAATGGCTTTCGTTAACTACGACTAGACCAATACATATTATATTATATATCTATCGTACAAAAAAGTAACCCTGGTGAGTACCACCTTACCTCCTTCTTTCCTGTCAACGTCGGGTGCGACGCCATTGTTCGCTTCCAAACACCATAATGGAAGAAGCGTTTTCTGCCGAAGGGGTGAAAAGTGAATTAACATGTTGATTAACATTTATTTATTTATCCAGAGTAGGCCTATTTCATTTTTAAACATTACACTCTTTGTGTAGACTTCTAAATAATAAGCGGATGTTATTATTTGTCAATATTTTTTATACATATTTGTCAGGAATGTTTGGAACTGTTGTCATAAAGGTTTGTTTTTAAATACGAAATTTTACTTCAGTGTTTCTCTTGACAGGTTTTGTCAAGGTCATGAGAACCCAATTGGTTAGACCGTTAGATATCTATGCATTGTGAGGCTGATGAACTTAACCAGAACACTTGAATTATGTGATTGATGACTCAAATTCGGTTCGTTTTTTATTATACTTTTGTCGCATGGTGAGTTATGAGGTTATGTAAAAAAGTACTGTAAGAACACAGAATTTTTTTTACTCTGGGCTAAAGGTTCCAGTCGGGAACACCATTTAAAAAAAATCAAAGAAAAAACAGTTTTTATGCCGTGAACCTGGAATCAGACCTTTGAGCAAGCAATGTAATCTTCACGCATAAATTTGTTAGAATTGCAAATAACGAGATGATATTGAGGTAGTAGTAGTTTCGTATGGTGTTTCTCACACCTCAAATTCTTTTGGAGGTGAGTATCCAGGAGTAGGACTCACGTCCTAGTTCGGACACCGGGTGAGCATGTTTTGGTGTGACGGGGATTCAAACCCGCGACCCTCAGATTAGCGCCCTAACCACTTGGCCATGCCGGGCTACGATATTGTGGCATAGCTATAAAGTATATGTCGTTGTTTGAAGACATTTCGTGTTTAAGGTATAAAACATCTTAGGTCTATACTAGTGATTCCAAATCTTTTTTACGCCATCTATCTCCTGTCACTTAAGTAAGCGCTATTTACTCCTAAAGAGTATGTTTATTTATTGGAAAACGCAAAGTTGCACAATGGTCTATTTGTACTCTGCAACTCTGCCCACCGCGAATATCAGAACCAGATTTTTACCGCTGAATTACCTATGGGTAACTTAAGAGTGGCTTATAAATATCAAAGCAATTCAAAAGAAATATTTCAAAGGTGAGTGAAGGGTATGCAAACGTTGAGTGCTGGCTAATGGAATACGTTAGTAATTATCAGTAAAAACTTCTAAATGAAAGTAAATAATGTATAATAATATGCTGAGCGAGCCGCATATGTCATATCTAGTGGCGACGAGGCCTCTTACTCAATACTCACCGGAATTACTCTCCAATTTTAAGGTGTGGGGGCCGGAGGTTCGTGAAAACCTTTAAAAAAACGTTAAAGAAGATAATCGACCCCCACACCTTAAAATTGGAGAGTAATTCCGGTGAGTATTGAGTAAGAGGCCTCGTCGAATGGTATCCTCATACCCCCTGAGGTATGCGTACCAGAGATTAGGAACAACTGATCTATAGAATATAATGGTGTTCTATGTCGTAATAAAACTGATAACAATCTGTAACAAATCTTTCTTTTCTGTTTTTGTTGTAGTTTTATAGGCTATACATATTGATGCGTCAGTAAGGTTTGAATTTCGCGCAAAGCTACACAATGGCTATATATACTAGTCGTCCCTAACTTAGCAGTGAAAGACTAGAGGGAAGGCAGCTAGTCATCACCACCCACCGCCAACTCTTGGGCTACTCTTTTACCAACGAATAGTGGGATTGACCGCACCATTATAACGCCCCCACGGCTGAAAGGGCAAGCATGTTTGGTGAGACGGGGATTCGAACCTGCGACCCTCAGATAAGGGTCAGTAAGTAAGACTTTGTTTTATGGCCTACAAAATTATCCTTCTAACAACAGCCAGTATTTAACTGTTATCTTATCAGTATAAAACATTTAATAGCACTTAAACATATAAACTTTAAATCATTGCTCAAACTTTACGGCCCGAGCGTGACCCAGTAGTTAACCTGAACCAGTTAACCAGTAGTTGTATCTGAAATTCCGTGGTTCGTGCCCCATTACCGCCACAAAAAGTCGCACTCTGTACTTTGAGACCGTGGATGATTAGAGTAGCCCGTGGTAGTGGGTTTGTATTAACTAGCTGGCTTCCCTGTATATATCACTTCAAAATTAGTGATGGCTTACGTGAAACTCTACAAAACAAACTTCACCACAATATTTAGTAACTTGGTAAAAAGTTAAAAAATCTCATGTGCGATGTATAATTGTGGTTGTGCCTTTGTTTTAACCAATCACTGATTTCAGGTTAATATAAAGAATTATTTTTTGTAAAGTTCTTGGTCCAGATTAACTAGATTAAGACACAGTAAGGTTCGCGTGTGATTCTGGAAGTATTTTTAATCCAAGAGAGGTCTTCATATGAGGTTATAATTCTAAATCTAACAAAATAAATAGCGTATGTTCTTCATTCTCAAACTACTGAGTTATTCTAGATCTTTCAGTACTGACGTAGTGTATTATTCCAGGAATTTTATGCTTTACCTCATACATGTACTCGGTCGGGGGGGGGGGGGCTCGAGGGGGTCGCCCGAAAACCTATTTTTGTTTCTGCTGTTTCTCTAATAAAGCAATGCTGTAAAGAGCTGACTTCACTATGAATAAATGTAGTTTATTATTGCTGTAAAGAACTGACTTCACTATGAATAAATGTAGTTTATTATTGCTGTAAAGAACTGACTTCACTAGGAATAAATGTAGTTTATTATTGCTGTAAAGAACTGACTTTACTATGTAAACTACATTTATTTTATTGCTGTAAAGAACTGACTTCACTATGAATAAATGTAGTTTATTATTGCTGTAAAGAACTGACTTTACTATGAATAAATGTAGTTTATTATTGCTGTAAAGAGCTGACTTCACTATGAATAAATGTAGTTTATTATTGCTGTAAAGAACTGACTTCACTATGAATAAATGTAGTTTATTATTGCTGTAAAGAACTGACTTCACTACGAATAAATGTAGTTTATTATTGCTGTAAAGAACTGACTTCACTACGAATAAATGTAGTTTATTATTCACATCGTATCTTCAAACACAGCAGTAATATTGTAAACAAACCTAATATTAATGTTAGCGCGTCACGAGTTTGTCAACGACAAGCCCAACGTGCAAATGCAGAATATAGTTCCGTGGAAGATTACTTTAAGAAAAAAGTAACCATTCCTGTACTTGACCACAATATCAGTAATTTTTCCTCCAGATTTGATGCACATGTAACGCAAGCGGCATCAATTCAGAAACTTATATAATCAAAAGTCACACAAGAGTTTTCTGTCTCTGTTATCAGACAGGCTATAGATTTTTATAGGAACGATTTGCCAATTCGTGATATTTCTGACGAAGAACTTCATCGATGAAAGACAAGATAGCTTTCTATACCTGTCCAGGACAGGCCTCAGATACTGGCTGACTGCTTAACAGCGTGCTTCAGTCTACCACATATCTTTATGTTACCGAAACTCTTTGCCACACTGCCACTAACTTCATGTTCATGTGAACGTTTGGCATCTGCTCTCCGCCGGTTGAATAATTACCTGAGGTGAACACAAACTGAAGAAAGACCGAGTGCTCTACCTTTAATACATAATCATTATGACACTGCTGTCAACAATGAAACTGTACGTAAGTTATTTATGGAAAAGTACCCCCAAAAGAAAAGAGCATGCTAACATGTTATTTCAGTAGTGCATACATGTACGTATATGATAGCCAATGATTGAAATAGCTAATATTCTATTCAGGGTTGTTTAAATTAGTAATATAAATTAACAATTAATAACTACTCTGCATGTAGATAGTACAGTACTTTACTATAATAAAACATACATATTTGTGCTAAGCTAAGTCTGGCTCCCCATGCAGTGTTACAACAGAATGATGTTGTTAATGTTTCATTGTATGTTCGTAGATTTTATGTGAACAGACACGCAATTACTTAAGCTATATTTCATGCAAAGCTGCTTCTAGATTTAATCTAATAGCACCTTTCTTATACAAATTTTTTGAGGATATGTCCCCAGATCTCCGTAGAATTAGCACGCTTTGCATGGTGATTGTGTTAGTTTTTGATCTCACAAATTAGAAATCCCCTTTCAAACATTCTGCGCACGGGCCTTTACCTATCACAACATTCAGTGTAAATATAGTTTGTTTGGTTTTTTATAGAAAAAAGCCACATTGAGCTACCTGGAGTGTCCACCGCGGAGAATCGGAAAAACCCCGGATTTTATCTTTGCTGAGTTTGTAAACTTACCGCTGTTCCACCGGGGGATCAATGTAAAGAGCAAAATATTTGGGTGAAAATGCTCATTTTCAATATAAAATACATAGAAAATGAGTCATTAAATATAGTAGGATTAATTGCTATACCGATGGTGTTTTGTACAAATATCTTGATGACTCACGTTATTAGAGACTCTGTAACCAGCAAAGTCATGGACCAACATGTAATTTGATGTATAAACAGTTTAGAAAAATATGCTGACGAAGTCCTTATGGATCCCATCAGTGCTTCGACGGTTAAGAGGCCTGATGAGGTTTATAGATATGATAAAATAGACCAAATTAAGGACATGGGGGGCCCAAGGAAAATTCTGTATGTGGACGTCGAATACAATTCATTACTATATTTTACCTACAGCAGCGTTTCCCAAAGTGTGCCCCCCCCCTAGAATGACGCAAATAATCTATTGGGTGCGCGAGCGATTAAGGTAAAGTCAATAGTGCGATAATGCCAAATTAAGCGTTTATTAATGAAAATAATACGTAATTATTACAGCACACATAGTATTTTAATGTGTATCTGTGTATTAGATCTCATCACTTAATTCATTATTTTACTCATTTAAAAGAAAAAAGATGGGAGCGCGCAAGAAACTATAGGTATTAAAGGGGGGGGGGAGGCTTGGATGACAAAAGTTTGGGAAACGCTGACCTACTGTTTAAGCAAGACACAATCATAAGCAATAGGTAGATAATACACAAGATCCTAATCCTAGTGTATATAATAAATATAAAGTAATGACAATAAATTTTAGTTTAGTTAATTGGCCAAAGGAAATATTTATGAAAGAACAAGCTGTAAGAAATGTTAATGAAACTATTTATAAAAGAACAAGCTGTAAGAAATGTTAATGAAACTATTTATAAAAGAACAAGCTGTAAGAAATGTTAATGGAACTATTTATGAAAGAACAAGCTGTAAGAAATGTTAATGGAAATATTTATGGAAGAACAACCAAGAATAACCAAACCAAATTCTTCATCGCTTAAGCATCTGTCCCAGGGATCTGACAGTTTGATCGAAGTTAAGTAACTAACTTTAGAACAAGTTACAGTTTCGAATACTCGTTTGCAAAGTAATGAAAACAGTACGTTTCACTAGGATCAAACTTAGTTTTAAACTGATATCATCAAAGCTTCGTACGTAAAAAAGAGGAACGCCTTAAGACAAACTACGGCACACCTCTCATGTTTTTTGAATAATTAAATTCAACAATTGTCGTAATATTCTGAAGATTTATCCAACTGAATTGTACTGTATGTTCCGACTACTTCTCCTGTTGAAAACCTTTATGTAAGAAATAGTGAGAATTTTAAGGCTGTGAACACGTAATCCTTATTGTTGTTACAACGTATCTTACGTTGTCAGAAGGAACGTGAAATTCGTGAAGCTACATTGTGTATTAGATAAGTGTTACAATTATCTTACGTTGTCAGTGTAAATCGTGTTTGTTTTAAAATAATATGATAATATCTTCGGATAACTAGTACTAAGTAGCTCAAAAAAAAATTCGAGGTTCTATACATAGTAAGAATTGTGTATAATAAATGGGATTTTAACTCGACTTGGTTTGCTGTTATGCTGCCGCTGTCGAGGCCTCTCGGCGCAAGTTTTCGCTCAATGTCAGAGCTCATAAAGCCGGTTGCGCTAAAACGTCGTCTCCCTCGATCTGGAGTTATGTAAAATTCATAGTGTCTTTGAAAATTCAAATTTTTGAGGACGTAAGGTCATATACATATAGTTACTGCAAATATATACTTTTAGTGTTTGTACTTCTAATTGTATTATTCAATATAAACGTTTCGAAAAGATACGTATAAAATAAAATATTAAAGAACTTCTGACAAAGGAAGGTGTAAGATTTTCTAAATGGACTTTTTTAAAGTTAGTTTTGGGAAGTTTGTGTTATATCTAAGTACTGGTAGGGTTAGTTTTGGGAAGTTTGTGTTATATCTAAGTACCGGCTGGGTTAGATTTGAAAAGTTGGTATTATATCTAAGTACCGGCGAGTGTAGTTTGGAGAAAACTTGGAATTATATCTAACTACTGGCAGGTTTAGTTTTGAGAACTTGTTATTATGTCTAAGTATCGGCGGAGTCAGTTCTGAGAACTTAGTATTATGTCTAAGTACCGGCGGGGTTAGTTTAAAAGTTGGTATTATGTCTAAGTACCGGCGAGGATAGTTTTCAAACTTGGTATTAAGTCTAAGTACCGGCGAGGTTAGTTTTGAAAACTTGGTAGAATATATGAGCTCACAGTTTGAATCTAATATATTTTGATATGCAGATATTGCACGGATAATTTTTAATATTATGTCTAATCAGCTTTTCCAAAAACGGTACAGAGAATAACGAGGTTCTTGCTAATTCATTATGATTTATAATAATTAAAAAGCTTACGCTTTTGTCTCGCTTAGGCAATATTAATATGTTGTTAAAGGTGTGCTCCAATTCCGCTCATCTCTTGGTCCCTTTATTTCCTACTGATATTAGTCATTCATGAATACTGGTTGAACTACACTGCCACCTATTAACAACGGATGATTACTTTCGTTGGATTCAACTAAGATATCACTAAAGAAGTCTGTTCAAAGGAAAGTTAACCACCTGAAGTTCAAAAAAAAGTTAACTAATTCATAATTTGAAGACTGAATAATACTGAAAATAAAAGCGTTTTGAATTGTAATATCTTAAAATATAATAAAAACTTCCTTACATGGAAATGGTAATTACAGGAACAGGGTGTTGTGATGAGTTTTTCTTTTATTATGGTAGTGGCGTAACTTTTACACTTCTACTTGAGTTGTGCCCATGATTAACACCTATATATGGGTAAAGCTTGCCTACCAGAGATTGGTATAAGTTATTGAAGGGAATATATTAATACATAATACAGGTGTTAGGCTCCTAAAATCTAACTTCGGGGAACTGTGCAGAGTAATGTAAGATTTTTTTATTATGGTAGTGGCGTAACTTTTACACTTCTACTTGAGTTGTGCCCATGATTAACACCTATATATGGGTAAAGCTTGCCTACCAGAGATTGGTATAAGTTATTGAAGGGAGAAAATGATTGTAGGTGGTAAAATTATACCCCAATTACCGTAATACTTATACAATCTGGTAAAACTGAAAGAAACGTGATTTATTTCTTTAGTTGTTCTGGTATGAAGATATCAAGTTTGTCTTTTCAGTAAGCAAAAATATATTATAAGTTATTTGAAATGTTATTAATTTCGTTGAAATCAAAGGGAATAATAGGAACTTACAAATTGTACTCAAATATCAACCATGACTTACATATCATCCTTCGTTTCCATGTAGTCAGTTCCCGTCTTTAAAACCATTATACCTGCGTTTAAAACCATTATATTATTAAGACCCGCGACCATGAAAAAGTAGAATATTTTACTATAATCGAAAAAGCACAATAGTAATTAAACAGTTTAACTATATTAGATGAGCTGATTTAAACACAGCTTTCAGATTTTCAATCGTATACCAGGAAGCGTGAAAACAGTAGTAACTGGCAGAGTATATGATGAACACGAAAACCGAAAGAAAGGAACATGCTATACTTGTTGTCTTTGTGATCCATTACCCTCATGCACTGTACCTACAATGCATACTAACTACAACAGAAAGCGTAAAAGTAGTCAATTGTCAAATCAGTTATAATAAAAAAAAAAAAAGACGCGGCCATATAATGCCCGCTTTTTTAGGGGCGCCGGGTTTTAAAGTAAATTTTATTTTGAGAAAGCTGTGTGTATAATACTCTGAGGATAATATCTGGTTTTGTTATATATTGATTAATTTAAATTTGTTAATGGATACGTCTAAAATTTTTGATAAAAATCACGTACACTACAGACATTTTTTTTGATAAAAAATCACGTACACTACAGATATTTTTTATAAAAATCACGTACACTACAGATATTTTTTATAAAAATCACGTACACTACAGATATTTTTTATAAAAATCACGTACACTACAGATATTTTTTATAAAAATCACGTACACTACAGACATTTTTTATAAAAATCACGTACACTACAGATATTTTTTTTCCACATTCCTCTTAATTAGTCTATTTCGAATTCACGATCAGGTCGTCATTTTTAGATTAATTTTTCACACGAACATGAGTTAGCTGTTAGTTTTAGCGCAACAGCTACATAATAGGCTATCTGCGCTCTATCCACCAGGGGAACCGAACCCGAGATTTTAAGCGTTGTACATCCGTAAGTTTACTTCCTACCCACAGGAAGACGTGATAACGCACTTATCCTACACTTTTATGTATGCACGTATACTTATATTGTATTATTGTTGTATCTGTAGCTGTTAACACTACTGTATTTTCCCCAACTTGTAACTGTAATATTTTCCCTTAAGAAGAAGGATCATTGATTTACTTAAAGCCTTTGTCGGCTTCAAACAACAGTTTTTTTCTTCTAACAGGTTATCTTCTTCGACTACATCGTATAGCGAAAGGCCTGGTATGGCCTGGTGGTTAAGGCGCTTGACTCGCAATTTGAGGGTCTCAGGTTCGAATTTCCGTCACCGAACATGCTCGCCCTTTCATCCGTGGGGGCGTTATAAAGTTACGATCAATCCCGCTGTTCGTTGGTAAAAGAGTATTTGGGTGGTGTTGACTGGCTGCCTTCCCTCTAGTCTACCACTGCTAAATTAGGGACGGCTAATGCAGATAGCCCTCGTGTAGCTTTGCGCGAAACTCGAAACAAAACAAACCAAACGATATAGCG